>NC_066891.1:4534014-4771514 GCF_022985175.1 Labeo rohita | reverse complement strand
GTGTAACAATCTTGTCAGGCATATTTACAACAAAAATCAATTTAGGATATACTAAAAGACAAATAACTTTCACCTCAAATACTAATTAATTGTAATATTACATTTTTAAAATTTGCTACTATCAGTAAACGCAATAAACTGTAATATGCTCCCTTATTCTTTTATATATTTTAACATGTACAAGTCAGAATAAGCATGTTGTGTGAATTTTTACATAAATATTGTGTTACACTGAATGACATTATTTAACCAAATTTTATTCTCCAAAAACTTATTTGAAACCTTAAAAGTAACTTTACTTACATTTAATGTGCTTTCTATGGACATAAATTCACTTTTGTAAATTTCTTTTGATGTGGACACTTTAACGTCTTTGACCCATATATATTATTCATATTGATTATTTTAAATATTCACATATTTGTGATCGTTTTGCTGGAGAACAGAAATTTAGCAACATAATGATTAATCTGTTTTTATTTGCCCATTAAGCGTCCTAAAGGTTGCGTGATGGGACTTGCTTCTCGATTATGTAAGCAATGTTTTAATGATTTTAAAAAATCTTAGCATTTGAGTTGGTATGCTTGATTCATTTTTGTGAGTCAGTTCAGTGAATCGATTCTTTGATTCACTCTGACTTTTGCGTCACTTAATAAAAAGCGTTCACAGAAATCTCTGGTTGCAGAAACGTTTTTCATTAGTACGTATTTATATATTGGTGCATATAAAAGAAAATGATTAATAAGACATGCCATGATTATTGATACCTAGATTTTTACAGTATGAATCAAGAATTTTGAATGGACTTGGCAACAGTGTTTGTTTAGTCAAAACTGTGCAAAATGAGTCTTTTACGCCCTTTCAGAACAAATGCTAGTCACAATATCACCCAGCCCAGTCCGTGCAGAAATATGGTCGTACGGGGGTTATTAGTGTGCAGTGTGGTAATATTTCTCACCGGATTATGTTTCTAATCAGTTTTTGAATAGCCCGTGCTTCAAACCGCTAGCCCAATTTGTTGTTAACAAGATAAATCGGAGTACAAACAAAGGCATTAAGTGTTGCACTGCCAATAAGTGAGTGACAGGGGCTTCTGGGAATTGGCTAGCTCAAAGTCCTCCTAAGTGGTTCGTTCTAGAAACATCAGTGGTTTCCGAAAGTCTAGTCCAGGTAGAGACGGTCCAGCATTGAATTTGATAATCATTTTCTTGTCATAGCACGTACGGTGTTTGTTTGATAATACAGATTAACCTCACAAATGGCAGAAAGGAGTGTTCGAGGCCACGCCGCTAATATGTAGCCGTCTTTCCAGTATTTGCAATGTCTTTGTGTCCTGTACCGCACTAATACCCCAGTGTTTGTTTATATGACTGTAACAGTTAAACCACAGCAACGTTTATCCTGTCTCCGTGGCGGTGATGTCATGATGTTTCCGCCAGCATGCAGGTGGAGCTGGCAGTATCACTTTGTGTGAGGCTTTGCTCCGGGAGTCAGACAGGGCGGTGCTGCGTCTAGGTGAGAGAGGAGAAGCCTCCCGTGCCCCGGAGCGCTCGGCGCTCTACTCCGCTCCTTAAAAGAGGGAAAAAAATACAGGCGTCCTGATTGGACCCGAGCGCCGCGTCGCCTCGTACCCCCGCTGCCGCAACCGCGCGTTCACCTTGCCTTCCCTCCGAGACCTGCGCCAGTTTCCAGGCAAATGACACAATTTGATACGCCAGCGGGACGATCGAGGAGGATAATGTTTTTACGCGATCATCTCGGCAAAAAGCCATTTCTATTGCTTTTTTCTTCATTAAACACAACAATGATGAGGTTACGCTGAGACTTTATTGCTCTCGGGCTAAAACTCATTACTCCTGCCAGACATCCGAGTATAAAAGAAATTACAAAATGGCATTTTGTACCCGCTCTCCGCATGTCTGGGAGATTGAGGTCGAGGGGGAAAGGGAGAGTTGATCTGTGTCAATTTCTCGAGTGAAAGTCAGACGGGGGGGAAAGGCCTAACGACAACACAAAACGCCTTTTGTGCACGCCGGATTTGATTACCACCAGGAATTTTGGACTGCGACGGTGTCGCAGTGTACTTAAAACGGGATGCCGAACGCACCTGACTCGAGATCGGGAACACGTTTCTTGTGCCGCAAAGATTGTGAATGGACTTGTTTCGGTAATTGCGGGCTCGCCATATGCTTCCAAAGTTGCTCAAAACAATCAGTGTGGGCTCATGTTACCGTGTCCAGATGGATTTCAGACAGGGTGCTGCGTCCGGGCCGAGAACTGTGGCTCGGGATCGGATTTCACATCTCGCTGTCATATTTACCCCTCTCCTCCGCGATAGGATCCTGTTGATACGAACACAAAGCTTTATTCTGTTTTTAAAGATGTTGTGATCACAAGGGAACCAGACAGACACAGTGTACCCATTACTTATTACACAAGATACTCATGTTTTCTCTTTGTTTTTTGTCTGCAGAGTCACATAAATGTGACTGATTTTATGGACAGATATATCGGCAGGGCCGATTATTAGGCCGTTGTTGTTGCTTGGCTCATAAACACAGAGGTGTTCGATGACCTTGTATTTGCTCCAAAATTAATGTTTTGGTCCATTTTAAATATATATTTTAGTGATTTATGAATGTATTTAATTTGCATTTCTGGAATCTAGCAACAAAAACAAATTTTTTGAGCTGTTTTTAATATGATTTTTGAATTAATTCCATGTTTATATATATAATTGTATATGTGACCCTGGACCACAAAACCAGTCATAAGTAGCACAGGTATATTTGTAGCAATAGCCAACTTTTCTTTTATGCCAAAAATCATTAGGATATTAAGTAAAGATCATGTTCCATGAAGATATTTTATAATTTTTCTACCGTAAATATATCAAAACTTAATTTATGATTATTAATATGCATTGCTAAGAATGTCATTTGGACAACTTTAAAGGTGATTTTCTCAATATTTAAATTTTTTTGCACCCTCAGATTCCAGATTTTCAAACAGTTGTATCTCAGCCAAATATTGTCCTATCCTAACAAACCATAAATCAATGAAAAGCTTATTTATAAAATTACACACACACACACACATATATATATATATATATATGTGTATATATATATATATATATATATATATATATATATATTTTATTTCTTGGTGCTCAGTATTCAGTTATCACGAATTAGTATTGCCTAATATACAGTACTACTAATAATATAGATACACACTGTTGTTCAAAAGTTTAGGATCAAAAGTTTTTTTGTTTTTTTTTAAAGAAGTCTCTTATGCTCATCAAAATTCCATGTATTTGAACAAAAATACAGAAAAAAACAATATTTTAAAACTTTATTGCAATTTAAAATAACAGTTTTCGATGTTAATATACTGTAAAATATAATTTATTTCTGTGATGCACAGCTGAATTTTCATCACCCATTACTCCAGTCTTCCGTGTCACATGATTCTTCATCATTATATATAAGAAATTTACAAAAGTGAATTTATGTCCATAGAAAGCACATTAAATGTAAGTGAAGTGTCTACTTTTAAGGTTTCAGATAAGTATTTTGGAGAATAAAATGTATAAAATAAGAATTTGGTTGAAATAATGTTACATTGTCACTCAGTACACAATATTTATGTAAAAATTCAGACATGCTTATTCTGACTTGTACATATTAAAATATATAAAAGAATAAGGGAGCATATTCCATTTTATTGTTTTAAATGAGTAAAAAGTTCTTACTTACAAATGTGCAAAAGCTAGGATAGTGGCAAACTTTAAAAATGTAGAATTACAACTTAGTATTTGGAGTGAAAGTGATTTGTCTTTTAATATGTCATATTAATATGTCAAATTGATTTTTGAGGTAAATATGCCTGACAAGATTGTTACACTGCATGACATTTTAGTGGGTGTCTTTTATAAATTAGAGAAAAAAGTGTATTTATTTTTTGCTCAGAAAAACAAAAACAATTTTTTTAATATATATTTTATATATTGTTTTATATATATATTAAAATAACAGCTTTCAATGTTAATATATTTTAAAATATAATTTATTTCTGTGATGCACAGCTGAATTTTCATCACACATTATTCTATATATGTCACACGTTCCTTCAGAAATCATATATTTATATATATAAAACAAATAAATTTAATTAAATAAAATAACCGCTTAAAAATATATCAATAAAAAAATAAATTGTTGTCATTGTTTCAAAGATTGCTGCAGATAATGTGACACACAAACATGCTCGATGCATGTGTCGTCATTTGTTGATCTGTGTTCCGAGCTTGTCTAACCATGTTTGATTACGTTATTTTTCGTCTCGTGAGACGTGTCTGTAACTCGACCTCTTGTTGCTCGTGTTCCTGTGAGAATCCTCCATTCTCCTTTCTGGCCTCCCTTACAGTTCGTGGGAAGACGACAGAAAACCGTACCTTTAAAACAGACAGAAACTTCATTAATCTAAAAATTGTCCACAGCGTACCTGATTTGCTTCCAATCAAGTGCTTAATGAGTCTCAATTAAGATTTATTATGCAAATTAACCCTGGCCTGCTACAGTCTATGGGGCAGTAGCTATGACAATATTTTGCTAATGGCACAATCTGTACCAATTAGAAAGGAAAACTTTCACCAGATCAGGATTAGTATGGGGCCTGAAGGTCTAGAGGAAAATATCAAGTGCTTATATACATATATATGGATTTATTTGTTATATATATACCACAAATAACAGGCTTGCAAAATGATCTCTAATTGCATGTATTTTTCATATTTACCAACGACGTGTCGTCTTATTTTTACAGGCACTATATCAAATTTTAATTTCACATTATTATTAAACCTTAGCCTTGACTAAGAGGCGTTTGAAAGGAATATTTAATTAAAGCATCTGTGGAAATCAAATTGATTAATGCACGCAATAAATGGATAGCTACAATAGTTGCGCAGATAAGAGCACGCACGTTTGAAATCTTCAAGGCGTCTGTATCCTCACTACTTGGCTGGCGAGTGTCCAAACAGCGGCGAGTCATAAACCTCAGGCCTTTTTTTGTGTCTTCATTTAACATGGCCGCTGATGGCTTCCCGACAGCTTTATAGCTGACAAGTTTCATGGCACGTCATGCCGTGCAATTACACGGGAACTAATTTGATGAATCAACTCGATATTCCCGAGTCCTGGCTGGCCTTTCAGTCCATTTTCTACCTAGAGGTCAGCGGGAGCTGTAACGACTGCTCGTACGCATCGGGAAGTTTTTGTAGGCAAAGATCAGGAGAGCGTGAGCATGATACGATATGCAAACACAATTGTTATTCATACTTATGTTGGAGGACCATTTTGGAGTAGATCGTTTGCATATTTTTGCATGTTTTAGAGTATTTTAGAGCGAATCATTTACATATTTGTGCTCTTTAGTGAACATAACAAATAACAACAGTTGAGTGAATTTCTCCAAGCGTTAGGTGCTCGTTTCTCACTCTTTAATCACAGAAGGACAGGGTTTTGTGTGCCGTCAGTCCGAAGGCTGGTTAATTGTAGCCAGTCGCCCCAACCGCCGTAGGCCGTGGCGTACCTTTTTTTTACCAAACAGATGTTTTAAGACTGTAAAATCTTGCTTTGATGCCCGAATAGCTCACATGTGTACATCCCATTGCCACGTATGACTGTTTTGCAAACTAACTCAAATTAATTTCCTATGGCATTTCACATATTTTAGCGCTCTGATTGGAAATCGCAAAGACGCCGGTTTTGATGGAGCGAGTCTGCCATAATAAAACGTCTTGTTTGTGTCCTTGCAGAGCTCTGAGTAGACGCCCGCACGAGCCGCGCCGTTCTTCTGAAACTAACAGCTTAATTGAAACTCATTAAACAGCACTGACAGCTTAGGTGTCCTTGCAGGATATAGAATAATTCAGTTGTACTTACAACTTGATTAAGAGAACCGGATGAACATGTTAATGGTTGGAGGCGTCGTGCTGGTACTGGATTTAACAATGCAGCTGTATGTGGAGAGAGATATATATTTATTTATTTTGTATGTTTGATGGTGAATATTTAAGCACTGTGTTATTAGTTTTTTAAAGTTATACTATCATTAAAAATTTGGTGTTGTACAAATCTCTTCTGCTCACCAAGGCTGCGTTTATTTGATCAAAATACAGTAAAAACAGTAAAACTGTAAAATATTTGTACTATTTAAAATAACGGTTCTATATGAATACATTTTAATATGTAATTTATATTGTGATAATGGTGAATGTTTAAGCACAGTGTTTTAGCTGATTTTTTTTTTTAAAGTTACACTACCGTTTAAAATTCGGTGTTGTACAAATCTCTTCTGCTCACCAAGGCGGTGCTTATTTGATCAAAATACAGTAAAAACAGTAAAATATTTTTGCTATTTAAAATAACGGTTCTATATTAATACATTTTAAAATGTAATTTATATTGCAATAATGGTAAATGTTTAAGCACAGTGTTTTAGAAGATTTTTTTGTTATACTACTGTTCAAAATTTGGTGTTGTACAAGTTGTACAAATCTCTTCTGCTAGCCAAGGCTGTGTTTATTTAATCAAAATACAGTGAAAGCAGTAAAATCGTAAAATATTTTTACCATTTACAATAACAGTTCTAACATGAATAAATTTTAATATGTAATTTATATTGAGATGGCAAAGCTGAATTTTCAGCAGCATTACTCTAGTCCTCAGTATCACATGATCCAGAAATCATTCTAATTTTTTAAAATTTAGAGTTCTGTGATAAATAGAATGTTCAAAAGTACAGAATTTATTTTAAATAGAATAAAAACAATATTTAATTAAATATATTAAACTTTCAGACAGCTGCATTTATGGAAAATAAATGTTGTCTGTATTTTTTTTTTGGGAGCAGGTTAACAGGTATGTGTGCAATTGCACACGCCTTGTGGGTTAGATTTTTTGTTTGATGGTGAATATTTAAGCACTGTGTTTTTATTTTTTTATTTTTTTATTTTTTAAGTTATACTACCATTCAAAATTTGGTGTTGTACAAATCTCTTCTGCTCACAAATGCTGTAATTATTTGATTAAAACACAGGAAAAACAGTAAAATTGTAAAATATTTTTACTACTTAAAATACCAGTTCTAACTTGAATATATTTCAATATGTAATTTATTTTTGTGATGACAAAGCTGAATTTTCAGCAGCATTACTCTAGTCCTCAGTGTCACATGATTTAGAGTTCTGTGATAAATAGAATGTTCAAAAGTACAGAATGTATTTTAAATAGAATAAAAACAATATTTAATAAAATAAATGAAACGTCATACAGCTGCAGCTGCATTTATGGAAAAGAAATGATGTCTGTATTTTTTTGGGGAGCAGATTAACAGGTATGAGTGCAAATGCACAGGCCTTGTGGGTTAGATTAATGACAAACGATTCAGTGCCACAGTGACAAAAGATTCAATACTTGACACAAGCTTGAAAAAAAAATACACATCCCGCATCGTCTCTGCTGGAAATGAACGGCAATAGGAATTTGCCAAGAACTGATGGCCCCTATAATGAGTGTATGACTAATATTGCAATTTAGCAAAAGAAAATAAATGTGAGCAAACCAGTGAAATTATGCAGCATTACACTCCGCTGTGAAGAAGAACTCTCTCCGCTAAAGATCCCAGCAAATGTAATTTCTCCTATTAATTGCCGTGCCCTCTTGAAACATTTTCCAACTTTGTGAAAGCCTCGATCATTTTAGTGAGGGGTGAGAGGAATGAGTGTGATGGAGCTCCTTTTATCTTATTTTACAAGACTTCAAGTCAAATAGAAAGTTGAACTTCATGTGATTAGAAACTTGCTGAGGCTCACAGTTCTTTCACTCTCCGCAGACATGTTAATCGACATGATT
The DNA here is from genome assembly GCF_022985175.1 of Labeo rohita. Taxonomy (NCBI): domain Eukaryota; kingdom Metazoa; phylum Chordata; class Actinopteri; order Cypriniformes; family Cyprinidae; genus Labeo; species Labeo rohita. The sequence goes on along the minus strand of NC_066891.1, from coordinate 4,763,592 downwards.
AACATTAACTTCTCTTCTGCTGCAATTCACACCTTTTTTACATTTAAAGGAACAGTTCACTCTAAAAATGCTAATTCTTTTGTTATTTACTCTCCCGAGTCTGTACTTCCTCTCTCAGTAGATCACAAAACTAGACGTTTTGGTGAATCTTTGCGCAGCACTTTTCCATACAACGGCATTTCTTGGCGACAATGTCTGTCAAGCTCTCAAAACTCAATAAAGCGATGATTTTTGTGCTGTAACAGATTGAAATATGTCATTTAAGTTCATTAGTCTAGTCATATGAACTGACAGACAGACAGGCAATAATAATAGCAGTCATTGTGTTACATCAGAAATTTCTCCTTTTGTGATCTATGAGAAACAGACTGAAATATGTCATTTAATTTCATTAGTCTAAGTTTATGGATGTTTTTATGTCCCCAGCTAACAGGGAACGTTCTCAGAATGTTCTGGCAAGATTCTCTGAAAGTAATGAACTAACATTCTTCCAGTAATATTAACAGAACATTCATTTAAAGTTAACTGGTCATTAATAATGTTCTCAAAACGTTACGATAAAAATGTTTTTTTTTAAATTTTACATTGTTCATAGAATTGCAAACTGACAAAATGGAATGTTCCCGTAACATTCATTTTTATATCAATTTTCAGAATGTTTGTATCAATTTTCAGAAATGTATATATGTATATATATGTATATGTATGTGTGTGTGTGTGTATATATATATATGTATATATATGTATATATGTATAAAAGAAAAAGTAAAAAAAAAAGTTTTTTAAAAGTTTGCAAACTGATAAAATGGAATGTTCCTGTAACATTCATTTTTAGAACATTTAAAATAAAACTGTACAGTTTGAACATTCAGAGAAAATTCTAGAAAAAAAAAAGTCAACTTTAAAACTTAAAAAAAATCACTCTAAACTAACAAAAAAGTTTATTTTTAACACATTAAAAAACTACATTTTGAACGTGCAAAGAAAATTCTGAAGTAAATCAAATTATTTGAAGTAAAAAAAAAAGTATTTTTTTATGGAATGTTCCCATAAAATTAATATTTTAGAACATTTAGAAAATTGTATTGTCTGAACATTCAGAAAACAAAAAAAAAACATTTTTAAATATATTTTAAAAAAATTAGGTAAAAAAGAAAGAAAGAAAAAAGTTAGACTGCTAAAATGGAATGTTCTTGTAAAATTTATTTTTACAACATTTAAAAAACTGCATGGTATATATGGTTTTCATGACTTAATGGGAACGTAAGCAAAATGTTCTTTTTAACATATTTCAGTTAGCAGGATCTGTCACAAACAGACAATAATGGGCGATTACTATCGATTTCTCCTTTTATGTTCTATGAGAAACAATGATTTTGCACTATTTTGAAAGTCTTACTATATAAAAACACATGTGTGTGAGGCACAGATGGAAATATGTCATTTGAATTCATCCATCTAGTCATATGAACCAAGTTTATGGTGCTTTTAAATCCTTGATAGACAGACAGACAATAATAATAGCCACATTTAATTGTATTAAAAAACACTGTGTAAAGATTCAGAATGTCTCCCTTAGTGTGCTATGAAAAAAGTCATATGAGTTTGGAACAAAGTTAGGGTGAGTAAATAATGATCCTAACTTTGTTTTTGTGGTGAACTGTCTCTTTAAGCCTTGCCTGTGTTTAAAAGTTTAAAAATTCCACTGGTGTCCTAAATGAATTCTAACACGGCACGCCAAATCCACTCTATTATTGACATTACGAGTACATTTCCCCTTTGGCATGGCTGAATTATACACAAACAGCTAATATTAACATTCACGTTGTCCCATAAAACTTTACGCGGCGCCCGTCGACCGAACAGCAAATCAAATCCCCACGCATCTGCTGGTATCTGTCAATACGCGCATTCCTGCAACATTTCGGCGGGCACGTCGCACCCCTCACCATTTTGTAAATCTGAAAGGGGGGATTTCCTCAAAGAAGGGATTTATAGCTTCATGCCGGCTTCACATGATTGATAGCACACAGTGGAGCCTTTGTACAGGAAGACGCATGCCTCACTGTGGGCCAACTGCATCTGTCTGAAACAAAACATGATGCCAGGCCTTCCTGAACACTCTGTCTTGAGTCATTGCGAGAAGGTTCCAGTAACCTCCTTGTGGGTGTAGTGTGAAGTCGCCCGCTGGATGTGAAAGCGTGTGTGAGTCGCCGCTGCTATCGGGATGTGAATGGAGAAATGCAGATGAGCTGCTGCCGTCTCAGACATCTCTTGTGGGGATCTGAACTCCGTTTTGTTTCATACGCTGAGATTTCACTCGTTATTTGACTCACGAGTGGTTTGTACATCCTGTGGATTGCTTGTTTTTACACCTGTGTGTGTGGGAAATGTTGGTGTTTCCAGTTACTAGATTGTAGGAGTGTAGAACAGATTGGGAACTTGAGCATGAGTAGTTCATACTTTCGTTTGGACTCAGAATAATCATTTTATTTATCCTTTTTTAGAGTCAACTTCAAATATTGACTTTCAAACACATTAACTTCCATAATGGGGCTTAATGGGAAATGGTTGGGTTGGTTAAAATAAAATTAAATAATTAATTAAATTAAATTAAATTAAATTACTATTATTGTTGTTGTAATTATTATTATTAAATTATGTTTTATTGTTTTATTTTGTTATTTTGGAATAATGTGGCCACATGAATCATGCACAAAAAGATAAATAATGATTATGAAAAACAGATTTTTTTTTCAATGCTATAGTCATATTCTTAAATTCGTAGTCTTTAAATGAAATGGGTTTAGGGTGGATTGGTTGACACAAAGTAAAATAAAATAAAATAATTACTATTGTTGTTCTAATTATTATTAAATTATTATTTTTTTTTTATATTTTTATATTATTTTATGTTGGAATAATGTGAGCACATGAATCATGCACAAAAAGACAAAAAAAGAGGATAAATAATGATTATGAAAAATCAGATCTCTTGTTTTGTGTGTGTGTGTGTGTGTGTATGTGTGTTTATGTATATACTATACTATATATAATACAATATATAACAATATAACAATATCTGATTTGTCAGATGGGAGTAAAAATATGATTTAGTTGTGCCAGTTTAAATGCAGCCTTTATGATAAGAAGTAGGGTGTGGAGTAATTATTTTATTTTATTTTTAATGAATTTTAATACATTTTTTATTTAATTTTATTTTGGAAAAGAGTTCGGTGTGGAATAATTTTTATTTTATTTTATTCTTTTTTTTCGTTTAATTTTATTACTTTTTTATTTTATTATTTTATGTAATTCCTTTTTCATTTTTATTTAATTTTTTATTTTATTATTAAAATTTTTGTTTTATTTTATTTATTTAATTTTGGCAAAGAGTAGGGTGTTGATTCGTTGAATTAAAAAAAATGATTTAATTTATTTTATTTTATTTTTATTTTTAAATTTAGTTTTATTTTTTGTTTAATTTTATTTTGGAAAAGAGTTTGTGTGGAATAATTTTTATTTTATTTTATTCTTTTTTTGTTTAATTTTATTACTTTTTTATTTTATTATTATTTTATGTAATTCCTTTTTCATTTTTATTTAATTTTTTATTTTATTAACATTTTTGTTTTATTTTATTTATTTAATTTTGGCAAAGAGTAGGTTGTTGATTCGTTGATTAAAAAAAAAAAAGATTTAATTTATTTTATTTTTAGTATCTGTTATCTTATTTTTAGTATTTTTTATTTTTAGTTTTTTTTTTTTTATTATTATTATTTCTAATTAATAATCTACCTTCATTGGAAGTGTTGCGAGTTGACTTTACATGTTTAAAAAACTCTTTGAACCTTCACGGTATTCATTTTCTCCAAGATGTTTTGACTGTTATTACTGGTAGCAGTAAATTTGAGGCTTTCAGGAGGTCGAAAAGCAACCCGTTTCAACTCGCAGCCGATCGAATCAGCATATAAATTACGAACGGATGCTGATCCGTCTCTCCGCTCCACCCCGGAATCCCAGAATCCTTCCTTCGTCGCGCTCATCTCCTTCCCCAGTGGTCGTTCACCTCTTGTGTTTGCGGAGGTCTCTCACAGGAGGCACACATCTGTCTCCCTGTCCTTCCGTCGGCTCGCTTGACTTTCCCCTCCAAGGCGCACTGTTTAAAGATGTGCAGCTGCCTCACCGAGAGCCAGGATGGCCACCGTGGAGGCCTGTAGTTAGTCCGTCAGTGGCTGGCTTTGCTTGAGTGGAGCCATGTGCGGCTGAGCCTGGGAGGCTGAGGTCCTCGCTGGGATAAGCGCTTTAATACCTGCCATTACGCTGCCAGAGGGAGTCATTAGGAGCCAGCGGATCTTGTTGCAGATCACAGTCAAATGAACGCCGGCCCTCATTTTGGCCCGGACGACTCCCATCAGAGCTGCAATGAGACCCGGTGACCCTCGAGAGCGCTTTGAGCCCACGGCCCGCCTCTTCTCTCAAAACGCACACTTTTTTTCTTTTTTTTTGTCGGCGGTTCTCTGTTACTGTAGGCGTGTAATTTGTTAGTCGTGATTTATGATTTGGGAATTTTTTTTGTCGTGCATTTTGGAAATTTATTGGAGTGTCTGAATAGGAAGCTCAGTAGTCTTTTGGTTAAAATTGCTCCCATTCGTCATGATAGTGACACTTTAAGTTTGTTTTAATTTCTACTTCAGTGTCTGTTTCTCAGACTGAATCTTCACATCCGGAAACTTTGGTAGCGTGTTGATATGCGATCACTAGGGTGTTTGCTAGGTGACTGCTCACTGACCAGTTTTCAATCTGTCATCTGTCCTTCTGTCATTCTGTCTATACTTCCGTTGTTGTTTCTATATTGTTCTATCTATCCTTATGTTGTGCTGATATCGATCTATCTATCATTCTATCTATCCTTCTGTCGTTCTTTCTATATTGTTCTATCTAGCCTTCTGTTGTGCTATCTATCTATCTATCTATCTATCTATCTATCTATCTATCTATCTATCTATCCTTCTGTCATTCTATCTGTTGTTCTATCTATCCTTCTGTTGTGCTATCTATCTATCTTTCTATTATTCAGTCGTTCTATCTATCGTTCTGTCGTTCTTTATATCTATTGTTCTATCTATCCTTCTGTTGTGCTATCTATCTATCTATTATTCTGTCGTTCTATCTAGCCTTCTGTTGTGCTATCTATCTATCTTTCTATTTTTCGGTCGTTCTATCTATCCTTCTGTCGTTCTTTCTATATTGTTCTATCTATCCTTCTGTTGTTCTATCTATCTATCTATCTATCTATCTATCTATCGTTCTATCGTTCTGTCGTTCTTTCTATCTATTGTTCTATCTATCCTTCTGTTGTGCTATCTATCTATCTATTATTCTGTCATTCTATCTAGCCTTCTGTTGTGCTATCTATCTATCTATCTATCCTTCTGTCGTTTTTTTCTATCTGTTGTTCTATCTATCCTTCTGTTGTGCTATCTATCTATCTTTCTATTATTCTGTCGTTCTATCTATCCTTCTGTTGTTCTTTCTATATTGTTCTGTCTAGCCTTCTGTTGTGCTATCTATCTATCTATTATTCTGTCGTTCTATCTAGCCTTCTGTTGTGCTATCTATCTATCTATCCTTCTGTCGTTTTTTCTATCTGTTGTTCTATCTATCCTTCTGTTGTGCTATCTATCTATCTTTCTATTATTCTGTCGTTCTATCTATCCTTCTGTTGTTCTTTCTATATTGTTCTGTCTAGCCTTCTGTTGTGCTATCTATCTATCTATTATTCTGTCGTTCTATCTAGCCTTCTGTTGTGCTATCTATCTATCTATCCTTCTGTCGTTTTTTCTATCTGTTGTTCTATCTATCCTTCTGTTGTGCTATCTATCTATCTTTCTATTATTCTGTCGTTCTATCTATCCTTCTGTTGTTCTTTCTATATTGTTCTGTCTAGCCTTCTGTTGTGCTATCTATCTATCTATCTATCTATTATTCTGTCGTTCTATCTAGCCTTCTGTTGTGCTATTTATCTATCTTTCTATTATTCCGTCGTTCTATCTATCCTTCTGTCGTTCTTTCTATGTTGTTCTATCTGTCCTTCTGTTGTTCTGTCTATTTGTCTATCGTTCTATCGTTCTGTCGTTCTTTCTATCTATTGTTCTATCTATCCTTCTGTTGTGCTATCTATCTATCTATCTATCCTTCTGTCGTTTTTTCTATCTGTTGTTCTATCTATCCTTCTGTTGTGCTATCTATCTTTCTATTCTGTCGTTCTATTTATCCTTCTGTCGTTCTTTCTATATTGTTCTTTCTATCCTTCTGTTGTGCTATCTATCTATCTATCTATCTATCTATCTATCTATCTATCTATCTATCTATCTATCGTTCTTTCTATCTGTTCTATCTAGCCTTCTGTTGTGCTATCTATCTATCTATCTATCTATCTATCTATCTATCTATCTATCTTCTGTCGTTCTTTCTATATTGTTCTGTCTATCCTTATGTTGTGCTGTTTATCTATCTGTCTATCATTCTGACATTCTATCTATCCTTCTGTCGTTCTTTCTATATTGTTATATCTATCCTTTTGTTGTGCTATTATCTATCTATCTATCTATCTATCTATCTATCTATCTGTCATTCTATCTATCGTTCTATCTATCGTTCTGTCTATCCTTCTGTCATTCTTTCTGTCTGTTGTTCTATCTATCCTTACGTTGTGGTGTTTATCTATCTATCTATCATTCTGTTCTATCTTTCTTTCTGTCATTCTTTCTATATTGCTCTATCTATCCTTATGTTGTGGTGTTTATCTATCATCTATCTATCCTGTCATTCTTTCTATCGTTCTATCTATCCTTCTGTCATTCTTTCTATATAGTTTTTTTCTATCCTTATGTTGTGCTGTTTATCTATCTATCTATCTATCCTTTTGTTGTTCTGTCGTTCAATTAATCATTCTATTTATCGTCCTATTTAATGTCTTTTTAAATTAATTTCAGTTCTTTTTAATTCTCAGATTTAAAGATAATGTCTCTTTCAGTTGTTCTACTTCTACGTTTTCTTCTTCTTCAGATTTAGTTTTTGTTCTAATCAGTTATTCTAATATAGATGATGAAGATCTGTGTCATAACAGCAAATGGTCCAAAGCATGAATCCTGACACCTTCCTGATTTTGATACGGTGTCCGCAGGCCTTGTTGACTACGATCGTCCTGTCTCATTGGTCAACAGCACCCAGCAGGCGGGTGTAGAGGTCAGACGCCTCCAGACGCGTAACACCAGGCCCATCTGAACGCATTACCGTCCAGTACAGCATCAGTACCGCACACGTTATAGCCCAGAGCCCTTCTGTGATCGTGTGTGATATTATTTTACATAGTGATGTCGGTGGAAATGTACTGCATTGTGTTTCTGCGTTCATGAGCGCCACGCTCCCGTGAGCTGGCACGCGCCAGAGAATTGCAGAAATGTGGGCTATTTTAGAAAGGGACTTCCTGGTGATTGTACAGATACACACAACCGTGTGCCAACCTGCTAGCAGATGGCATGAGAATGACGTCGCCTTCGTGGTCTACTTATACTACATCCATTTCCTGTCTGAGGCTTGAAGCTGATGTAACCAGACCAGGGATCTGATTAATTGAGTTTTCAAAGGACTTTTATAACGTTGCAGATGTTCACGTGCATGTAACACATGTGAAGCACAAATAAATATTGCGCAAAACTATTCATTTAAAACAGATTAGTCTGTTGATAGTTTTTTTTTTATATATGAAATGTCTAAATATGTAAATTAACTTAAAAATGAACAAATAAGTACAATGAACAATTTATGTATTTAAATGAGCAAAATGTAGAATGAAAATTTTTGCACTTATTTTGAATATTCAGGCTGTAGCATATATATCTATTTGTATCTTTCTTTCTTTGCAGCAATTTTTTTGTATTTGTAATAGAGTAGTTATTGCAAAACGAGTACCCAATTAGATAATTACTAATGCACAGCCCTATTAAAAATGTAATGCAGGACATTACTGTACTGTACTATACTATACTGTACTATTATTTATCACATACCTATTAAAAATTTAATGCAGGACATTACTAAACTATACTATATATAAACTCTGTTATATTATACTATTAATATTTAGCACATCCCTATTAAAACTGTAATGCAGGACATATACTATACTATGCTATACTTTACAATACTATCAATATTTAGCACATCCCTATTAAAGTTGTAATGCAGGACATTACCATTTATACTACACTATTACTATACTATACTATACTGTTATTATTTAGTACATACCTATTAAAATCGCAATGCAGGGCATTACCATACTATACTATACTATACTATACTATACTAGTAATATTAATATTAATATTTAGCACATCCCTATTAAAATTGTAATGTAGGACATTCTCATATATGTAATGCTGGACATTACTATACCATACCATGCCATACTATACTATACTATACTATTTATATTTAGCACATCCCTATTAAAATTGTAATGCAGGACATTACTTATACTATACTATACTATATTGTTTATACTAATATTTTGCACATCTCTATTGAACATGTAATGCAGGACTATATATACATTATACTATACTGTGCTATTACTATATATTTTATGTTTATATTTTCAGTTTTCGTTTTAATTTTCCTTTTATTATTTTTTTATGTCTTGGTAATTTTTTATTAGTTTTTTATAGCTTTATTTTTTATTTTATTATTATTTTTTATAATTTAATTTTATTTAAGTAATTTTAGTACTTTAACGTGAACATATGTACTGTGTACTATATACTATAATATTATACTGTTTATTTATGTATTATTTTATTTTATTTAAGTTTTAGTAATTTTAGTACTTCAACTTGAACTTGCCAAAACATCAGTTTTTTTTCAATGTTAAGTTTTATATATTTTTCAGCTTTACTTCAATTTGTAGTTAATATTTGTATTAAAAATAAAATATTATAAAACAAATATAAATATATTAGAATGATGTAAGTGTATTAGAATATTAATAAATATGTAAAGTGTGTGTGTATAGGATATAAATATTATATTTATTTTACATATAAAAGGAAACATGTCGACTATTGTCAACCATCCATTATAAATACCAGATTTTATGCAGCAATTAGCTGTAACAAGTGACTTTCTGAAACACTACATCATGCCGTTGAGCTCAGTATGGCTTTGATTCACTACAGATTGTTCTCGGAGTGCTTGTGTAACGTTTGACCCTCCGCTGGCCCCCGTGGCCCTGTTTTGCAGAGGCCCATGGGAGCTTCCTGAAGCCCTGATTCAGGTCTCATTGCTTCCTGTCTATTTTGCGTGAGCTGATCAATCACGGAGACGAATGTGTCTGTCAGCGCACACGTGGCCGCCGCCGCACCTGCTCGATACCCCCGCGCTGAAACACTGCCATCTTAGCAGCTCTTGACAGATGTTCCCCACTTCAAAACGTGTCTGCGCGTGTGCGCGTCTCGCACTCGTGAGGGGCAGTTAGCCATACGCGTCTTCGCGAGGATGTGTTTGCGTTTTTAATTGAATTAATTACATGGTATTAATCAAATGAACAGCGTATATGAAGATCTTCTTGCGTATGTGACTCCGTGGGCCTCGTTTTTTGGGCTTTTGCACGATTTCTTTGTGCGTTCGCTCGTGTTTTCTCCTCACCGGCTGTATGTGGCTGGGACGCAGGCATGAGGTAGCACACGGTGTCCAGATCCCTCCATCAGGGACCTCATCAGCCTCTGAATTTCCTTCCCCTCTTGCCTCAGGCCATCCATATTCATTTCCTGTACTGATTTAGGCCCAATGAAGAAAGAAAGCTGGCTTCTCTTTCGTCCCCCCACAGGTCCTCCCGCCTGCTGCCCTGCGTGACAACACACTGTAATTGCATTGGATTAGTATGATAGTGTACACAGCCTGGGTCAAATACCTATTTGAGAGATCACGACGCTAGCGTTCATGCATTTCTTTGTTTACACGCTGCGCCTTCATTCAAGCTCACTTGCGGTTTTTGGCTGTGAGACAACAAAGAACATAAATTATGGTGGGTCTGTTGATTAAAACAAAGAAAAACACTGATTGTATTATAAGTGCACTGAATTTCTAAACAAATGTTGCCGTGAAATAAAATAAATAAATTGTATTTTTTATAATATACTACAATTTATTTTTGTGTCCCAAACAGCCCAATCTATATATTTTTTTAAATTCTATTTCACAGCAACATTTGTTTAAAAGTACAGACAGTGAAAATGTTCAATTTTTTTTTTTTTTTCTTTGCCGTATAACCTTTATTGCATTTTTAAATTAGCATTTGGCACTTAGTTTAATTAAAAAATAATACAAATAAATAAAAGTTTATTTATATAGCACATTTCATACACAGTGGAAATTTAAAGGGCTTTTCATATAATAGGAATCAAAATAATCATAAAAAAAAGAATCACAACAATAAAAGCAAACCATTTAAAATTTTAAAATGATTTAAAAATTGATTTAAAATGAATTTCAACAGTTTAGAATAGAAAAAATCTAAATGTTGTTAGGAAATAGAATAAATGCATGAATAAATGTCGGTTTTGTGTGGTAACACAAGAAAAAGCATTGAATTTGATCATACTATGTAAAGCAAAACAACAAGAACTAAATCAACAGTTAACGTTATCATTATTAAACACTCAAAAACTGTTTATGTTGTTACGTTGTTGATTGCCAATTATTTTCATTGTAAAATAAAAGCATCACATTTCAAACAAATGCAAGTACAAACGACAACTAAAGTCAGTTTATCACATTTTTATTGTAGAATAAAATTTTAATCAATTTTAGTCCATTTTAATTCAATTTTTTTGTTTATATTCTGTTTATTATTTATTATTGTTATTATTGTAAACATAATTTTATAAACAAATGCTGTTGAAAATAGCTTAAAGGCATTAAAAAAGGTCAATTTTGTATATTGACACAAGAAAAAGCATAATGGTAAACATTTAAATGTGTTGTTTATGCCATAAACACACTGATCAAAAGATAAAAATGCAATTTTTCCAAACAAATATTGTTGTGAAGCGCAGTAAATGCTTAAAAGAAAGCTGTTTGCTTGACACAAGAAAAAAAAAATTAAATTGTGTAATATTTAAAAGTTTTTTGTTTATTATTGTAGAATAAAAACATAACTTTATAAACAAATGCTGCTGAAATGCAATTTAAAAATGATTATTTATTTTTATGCATTACACTGTTAATAGTAAACACTTAAATGTGTTGTTTATGCCATTATTGCAAAGATCAGAAGATAAAAATGCAATTTTCCAAGCAAATATTGTTGTGAAATGGAGTAAAGGCTTTAAGGAACGCTCAGTTTGTTTGACACAAGAAAATAAAATGAAATTTTAAAGTTTTCTTGTTATTATTGTAGAATAAAAACAACTTTCTAAACAAATGTTACTGAAAAATGGGCATGTATGCATAAAAAAAGGTTGATTTGTATAATGACATTGTAAAAGCATTAAATTGGTAATGATGAACACTTGAATGTGTTATGCCATAGTCACACTGATCAGAAGATAAAAATGCAATTTTCCAAACAAATAATGTTGTGAAATGCAGTAAATGCTCAAAAGAAAACTGTTTGCTTGACACAAGAATAAAAAATGAAATTGTGTAATTTTTAAAAAGTTTTTTGTTTATTATTGTAGAGTAAAAACATAACTTTATAAACAAATGCTGCTGAAATGCAATTAAAAATGTTTTTGTGTACTGACAAAAAAAGCATTACACTGTTAATAGTAAAACACTTAAATGTGCTGTTGATGCCATTGTTGCAATGATCAGAGGATAAAAATGCAATTTTCCAAGCAAATATTGTTGTGAAACTAAGTAACTCTGTAATTTAAAAAAAAAAAAAAAGTTTTTTGTTTATTGTCGTAGAATAAAAACAACTTTCTAAAAAAAACATTACTGAAAAATGGATAAATGCATAAAAAAGGTTGATTTTGTATAGTGACATTGTAAAAGGATTAAATTGGTTATGATAAAGACTGCCACAGTCACATTGATCAGAACATAAAAATGCAATTTTCTAAACAAATATTGCTGTGAAATGGAGTGAATGCTTAAATGAGTTTTTTGTTTATTATTGTAGAGAAAAAACAACTTTTTAAACAAATGTTGCTGAAAAATGGACATAAATGCATAAAAAAAAGAAAATGCATTAAGCTGTTAATATATAGGAGTACATCCTTAAAGCTCAGTTTATCTGACAGGCAAAAAAAAAAAAAAAATCGTATCATATTGCAAAAAGGAAAAGCACAAAAGAATGTTTCTAAGTGATTGTCGTTGAACTGAAGGTCAAGTCCTAAAAGAAAAACTATTTTCCTATTACGTAAAGCAGTACAAAATGTCAATCTATTTAAAGTTACCTCGCAAATGAGTTGTTTACACAGCAGTCGCTGCATAAAAAAAAGTGTAATTCGACCGTTTCCATCAGTAGACGCTTTAAAAAAAGAGCGACGTACACGTCGGTAACGTAATGCGCTATTACTATGTAGATTTTTTAGTGACGGATCCGTCTCTGATGCCTGCTTTTCTGGCGTCTGTCATCTTAAACAAAGAGGCGATGAGCCGCACCATTGTCGGCCGGGATGATATCGTTACATTAGCCGCACACACGAGAATCAAACCCCGTGATTACGCTGGTGGGTGTAGCTTTTTGTTCTTCCAGGGGGGGAGGAAATTGACGGTAATAAAAAAGAAGTCAGATGACTTAACTCTGTAATTACTGGCCTGTTTTCGTGATCCTGTATTCTATTTAAAAGCTAAGTCTCAAATGGCTGCTACTTACCAGTTAAGATTAATCCCACCATTAAACCTTTGGTGCAGACTCTCTGGAAAAGGTCTAGTAAGTGTGGATGTACATTAGACTCCGTTAGGCTCTGTAAATCTTGCGACATCAAACGCACGCACACACTCGGGTAAAGTCACCTAAGGCTCAGATCATGAGTGCTAGGAATGTTCTACCGCCCACAGGCGTATTGAACAGACAGATACTGCGGTTTGCAAACAGCCCACATTGATCATTATTCATGAAAGACAGTCGTATGAAAGTTCTGCCTTGTGCATCGAGACGGACGGCCCGCATAAAAGATGCAGTCAGACGCGCACGCGTGACCCTAAATGTCGCAGAACGGGCGCGTGTGTTAGTGTGTGTTTATGTGGGCGGATGGGCTTCACGCATGTGCGACTGTTTGTTTGTTTGCCTGCTGAAATTACAGCCTGACGCCCGTCTTTGAATACAAATGCGAGCGTGCGTATTTGTTTTTATGGCCGTTTGAGTCCGTATGTTTACATGCTATAATGATTAAGTCCGTAATGAGGTGCGTTCGGCGCGCCGTCCGGCGGAATTTCGGGCCCCGTGAGTAATTGACCCGTTTTGATAAACGCCTGAGAATGACACCGGCATAATTCACCCTAAAAGTTTGCACTGTCACCGGGATGAGCTAACTGTCTCGCGCAAATATATGGGTGCAATTTTCGAAATAGGTTTATGGCAATCCTTGGGAGAGGAGGGCGAGATAGTGATATTACTGACTTTATTACTCTAGCCGAACATCATTCGGCACCTTGCCCTTTTTGTACCTCCGTTTCTCTCTCTATCCCCGCTGTCAAGTAAGGCTAGGGCTTTGTAGTATCGGATAACCTGCTTTCTGGTCGCGGAGCTTGATGAATTGCGTTAAACGCGGGGCTCTGCAATGAGCGTCTGGCCAGCGGTTCACATTTTCACATGCCCTGCTGACATTTTCACCAGCCCTGAGGCAGAAATGACAAGTTTAGTTATTTTTTAGAAGCATATTTTGAAATGGGGAGTCAGGAGCGGTATATTTTTTTTATTAAACATGAAGATTTCTATACTTGAGGAATTTATAAAAGAGCACGTCCATTTGTTATCATTAGTGAGCTATACATTAGTTAACATGAACTAACAATGAAAAATACTTTCATTGTTAATGCCAATGTTTACTTATACCAATAGTTATTTTACTAATGTTGAGATACTGCTGTAGTTTTATTAATATTTACATTTTTGTTATTTATTTTAATTTTAAAGTTTTATTATTTAGTAAATGATATTATTAAATATTTTTTTATATTGTATAAACAGTTTGTTATTTATACAATTTGTATGCATTTATTACTTATATTATTTTTAGTTAACCATGATTTAAAAGATTATAATAATAAAAATTAAAAGTCATATCTATTTTAATTTTAAAGTCTTAAGCATTTTTAGTAATTTTGTTGTTTTAGTTACTTTTGTTACAATTTGTAACATTTTTTTTTCTGTATTTTTGAACAAATAAATGCAGCCTTGAGCATAAGACACAATATATATATATATATATAGTTAACCATAATTAAAAAAAAAAGTCAAACCTATATTAAATTTAAGTTAAAGTAATTTTGTGTATTTTACTTATTTTAGTTTTAGTTAACCATGATTTAAAAAAAAAATATATATATATATATATAATAGTAAAAAATTTGTCATATCTGTTTTAATTTTAAAGTTTTAAGCATTTTTAGTAATTTTGTTGTTTTTAGTCACTTTTGTTACAGTTTTGTAATAATTTCTTTTTCTGTATTTTTGAACATATATATATATATATATATATAGTAAAAAAATAAAAGTGAAATGTTTTAGTAATTTTTAGTAATCTTTGTTGTTTACATACATACACACACACAAACACACACACACACACACACACACATATAGTTTAAGTTTGAGTAATACAAAATAAGTCATATCTATAGCTAACTATATATATAGTTAACCATAATTAAAAAAAAAAATATATATATATATGTATATATATATATATATATATATATTTATTTTTTTTTTTTTTTTTTATATATATATATATATATATATATATATATAGTCAGTCACCCATAATTTAAACATAATAAATAAATAAATAAATAAAAAGTTGTGTCTGTTTCAGTTTTAATGTTTTAGTAATTTAATTTTATTGTGTATTTTAGTCATATCTTTTAATATTATTTAATGGGAAGCTAAGATGAACTAAAAATAAACATTTGCATTTTTATTAACTTCGATGAAGATTTATAAATACTTTAACAAATGTATTACTAATTGTTAGTTAATATAAGTTAATGGATTAACTAACGTTAACTAATGGGACCTTATTGTGAAGTGTTAGCAAGACATTTTCTTTAACTTGTAAGTGGATATAATTTAAAAATGTATTTCAAAATACATTTAAAACAAATATTTTATTACTAAAATGTAATATTTTAAATGGTTAATATTTAGAAATAATTAATATAATTTAATTTGAAAACCAAAAACACATTTAAACAAAGCATTTTAATGAGGCATAAATGCACTGAATCACAAGGGAAAAATACGTATTGCACTTGCTATGTTTTTTGACAATATGAGTTTTATTCTAGTGCTGAATATGTTATAAACTGAGTAAATGCATTATATGGGTGGGTGTCTTTGGTCATCTGCGTCACGTCTCGTTTTTCAGCACCTCACTCCGTGAGCACTGCATTTTTAAGACATCTGAGCAATTCAGACCTTTTTTAAAGGCAAACAGTTTTGTCAGCCGGCCTGGTCCACACTCACACTGGTCTCATCTGGTCATTTTTATTGTTGAGGCCTGAAATGTTATTAGTCATGTTAGGTGTGGCACAATATTGCTGTTATATCATCTATTTTTAGTGTTGTTTTCACATATTGCTACGTGTCTCTGGTATTTCCAGCAGAAAGCTTGATGCGCAGCATATTTTCATAGACTGTCATGACAGTCTAGGCTTTAGTGACATTAGGATAATTAGACATTTTCGGTATCAGTATCATTATTGTCAGCTTTTTAGACAATTAAGTGCAATTACATTTTCCGTTTGAACTTTTGTTTGCTGTATTTTGTGCGTCAGACCTCTCCTGGATCAGGTTCGTAACCCTTGACACAAAAAAACATACGCGGCGGGCTATACGTCCGCGATATACAGGGTCTCCATAATGCGTCCCTTTAAATAGATGCGGACAAAAGAATCACTGTTGCAATGCCATCCAGCTCTGATCCCACAAAACCTTGGACCACTCCCTTCTTGGCTCCCAGTGAATACTTCCCTTTAGCGCCGTGATCGGCGTCGACTGAAAAAGTTCCTTATTCTGCACGGCTGAAGGCTTGTGGGCCGGGAATGGGCTCTGCTGACTGGCAGCAATCAATCATAAAGCAGGAACGGGCTAATGAAGAAGACCATAGTTTATTAAAGGGCCTGTGGGGAAGATATTACTGCACGTCCTGGATTTAGCTGAGGATACACACACAGGCGGCTACTGTAAAGCTACAGAGGTGTTTACCCAACACTGCTGTCCATTATGTGACCCGCTCGTGAATATGATCCATTTATAAAGGCACATTCGCCGTGCGCCGTAGAAAAAGGACATTAGTGGGTAAACAGGGTCCGAGGTGACATTCACGCAGTGGGGAAACGCATTAGCCAACAGGTTTAGCTTTGCAACGTTTGGCTGAATTACAGATGGTTGTTTGATTGATTTTCATTCGCTGAACCCGTGACGAGCATTGTCTACAACACAAACAGACCAGATTTTTTTGGATGTCCATGTGGGTGAAACAAAGCTCAAATGCACAAATGAATTAAAAAACAAACAAACAAATATTAAATTCAAATGCATATTTATTTGAAAGTTACTTTTATTGTTTAAGATATTTATATTGCATGTGAAACAAAGCTGAAATGCTCAAATAAATTAATTAATTAAAAAAGTTACATTATAATGTCATTTTAAATGGAATAAAAATACATTTTATATTAGAAAAGTGTCTAATTAATTATTATTTTTTTATTATTTTTTATTAATTTAACAATCCTTTAAACTGATCAAAAGTGACAGTAAAGATTTGTATTTATATTACAGGTTAAAGCTCAAATGTTGAAATAAATGAATAATTCATTAATAAAAAACATTACATTATAGTGTAATTTTAAATAGAATAAAAATACATTTTATATTAGAAAGGTATTTTATTTATTTAACTTAAATTAATTATAATTTAACTTTAACTTTTATTATTTAAGGATGCTTTAAACTGATCAAAAGTGACAGTAAAGATTTTTATATTACAGCTGAAATATTCAAATAAATGAATAATTCATTAATTAAAAACATTAAATTACAGTGTCATTTTAAATAGATAAAAATAAATGTTATATTAGAAAGGTATTTTAGTTATTTATTTATTAAACTTTAATTTAATTTTAATTAATTTAGTTTTAATTTTACTTTTATTTAAAAGTGACAGTAAAAAATATTAATATTACAGGTGAAATAAAATCCAAGTGCTCAAATAAATAAATAAATAAATAATAAAAAAATAAAACATTACATTATAATGTAATTTTGAATGGAATAAAAATACATTTATTATATACATTTATTTATTTTAATTAATTCATTTATTTAACTTTTATTATTTAAGGATGCTTTAAACTGATCAAAAAAGTTGTATTACAGGTGAAACAAAGCTCAAATGTTCAAATAAATGAATAGTTAATTAACATAAACATTAAATTATAATGTAATTTTAAATAAAATGAAAATTGTTATATTAGAAAGGTATTTTTATTTCTATTTATTTGTTTTTAAATTATTTTAACTTTTACTATTTAGGGAAAAATGACAGTAAATATATTTCTTTTATATTTTTTATATATTTTCTTATTATGTATTATGAGCTATTATTAAATAGATAATCATGTTTATTTCAAGAGAAATATATATACATTTATTTATTTATTTGTTATACTGCTATTCAAACATTTGGGATTAGTGGGTAGTATAATTATTATTATTATTATTGTTCATATAGAAATGAATGCTTTTATTCATTAAGGATGCTTTGAATAAATTACATTTTACAATATACTCAAATAGAAAAAAAATATTTTAAATCATAATAATATTTCACAGTTTTTACTGTATTTTTCTATCAAATAAATGCAGCCTTGGTGAGCATAAGAGACATCTTTTAAAACATTTTTTTAAAATATTACCAACCCAAATGTTGCAAATTTTTGAATGCTGACTGCATTGCAAGGTCAATTTCAGACCCAAATACAAACATATGGAGGCCAAGCATCTTGAAAAGTGGGAAAACTATTGTCACACAGCTAAAAAAGTTTAGTGGCCAGCCCTAGCTTAACTCGAAGATAAACAAAAGCGGTCAGGAAATGACCCTGCGAGACGCGGAATAATATTTCAGGTTGAGTTAACAACAGTTCACTCATTAAATCACTGGGCTGGGTCAGATGATTCAGATCCATAATTCAGTGTGGGAGGAGGATGTTGACGGTTAACATTGAGCGCTTCTTGAGAAAGAAAGGTGAGATTCCTCAGACGAAGGGGCACGCTGAGAGTTTAGAAGACAAATGAGCAGCGAGGGAGTGAAAAATGCAAAGCAGATGTTTTTGAGCCATTTTTTTAATGGCAGTGAAACATTACTGATGCCATTACTGAGCTCTTTTATGGCTTCTTTTAATCCTTCCTCCCGCCTGAGGAAAGGAACCCCTTGTGGTGCAAAGCAGCCTCTTTGCTTTAGAGCGACAATTTGAAGCCATTTCCAATTCATTTCCTAATCTGCCACGAGGCTTTGCAGGGCTTCCTTTGCAATTATTATTTTTCTGAGAGACAGAAAAAAGGCAGAAAAGTGGAAAGGCGCTCCTTCTTTCAGGTAAATTTATTGTAATCCTTCGGATGCGTCTTTCACAGAGTCATCGCTCGTCGTGACGCAAATATGGCTCGCTCACTCATTTCCTTTCTTATTTACTAAATTATAAACACAGACGCCGAGGCTCCCACACTCCCCCAGAAAAGCACAGTTTGCAACAGGAACTTTTCTCGCCGGTTACGTAGCATCCTCCTGATCTGGGTTAGGAAAAATGGTTCGAATATTTTTGTCTTGTAGAATATTTATGCTGCTGACATAAAATTACGCGACATCCTAAAGGATTGGAATCTGCACTTTAGTTTTGTCAAAAAATCAACTGCAAAACTATATGTTCAAACATACTACATATTAATAGTTTTTTGTCATACGTGTCACAAAACTTTTTTCATTGTGCATTCCAGTTAATCTCAATAAAACTGCAGTCGGGTTATTTTGATTAAATAAAAATGACTAAAAATATAGCTAACACAATAAGATAACACATGATAACATCATAAAAAAAACAACAACATGATTTTTGAACATTTTTTTGCAAATAAACGCTCACTATATATAACACAGTAGTAACAGATAGTAATAAAATAATAGATTTAGTATTAAAAGGTAACCTTTTGATAATATTTAATATCCGCATTTAGATTACATATAATAATTTATATTTATTAGACATACATAATATCTATAAAACATTTAGTAATAAAATTTTAATAAATTATGTATAAAAATGTACAATATTTACATATAATAATTTAAATATATTTTATATATATATATAATAATTTAATTTAATTATATATATTAAAATACATATATATATATATGTGTGTGTGTGTGTATATATATATATATATATATATATAATGTATATGTGTGTGTGAGATTAATATATTATGTATACAATCTACAATATTCACATTACATATAAAAAATTGTATTTACATTTATTATATAACATATATAATACATTTTATAATAAAATTATAGAATGAAATAAATTACATATGTAATAGATTAAGTTTTATAATTATATATGACATTACATTTATATATATAATGTCTAAAAATGTACAATATTCACAAAATGTAAAAATAATAATAATAAACAATAATTTATATAATATATAATAAAATACACTATATATATATATATATATATATATGAGATTAATACATTATGTATACAATCTACAATATTCACATTGATTATTAATTATATATTTATTTTATAATATATAGAATAAAATACATAATATAATATAATTATAAAATAGATATACAGTTTTATAATTATATATGACATTATTACATTATATATAAAATAAATATAATTTATATACTATAAAATAATATATTTAATATTATTTAACTATGTAATGAATACAAATTTTATGAATAGTATCAATTGTTTATACAATATAGAAAAATATTTAATAATATAATTGTAACCCTGTAAGGGTCAGTTTTTTAAAACTTTTTTAAAATTGAGATTTATACACTGTCTGAAAGCTGAATAAATAAGATTTCCACTGATGTATGGTTTGTTAGGATAAGACAACATTTGGCCGAGATACAACTATTTAAAAAAACTCTAAAATCTGAGGGTGCAAAAAAATTAAAATATTGAGAAAATCACCTTTAAAGTTGTCCAAATGAAGACCTTAGCAATGCATATTACTAATCCAAAATTAAGTTTTGATATATTTATGGTAGGAAATTTATAAAAAGTCTTCATGGAACATGATCTTTATTTAATATCCTAATGACTTTTGGCATAAAAGGAAAATCAATAATTTTGACCCACAAAATGTATTTTTGGCTATTGCTACAAATATACCTGTGCTACTTAAGACTGGTTTTGTGGTCCAGGGTCACAGTTTACTAAATGATAAACCCAGATGGCTCAGTAAAGCAGAGTTTGCAACAGGAACTTTTCTCGGTAGTTTCGTCACATCCATCTTTCAGCAGTTTGTGTCCAATTTTGTTGGACGGGTCAGTGAATCACCGTGAGTATATGAAATACCCACGCCACTCCAATCCCAGCATCTGTCCAGAAACAATCGCGCTTTCCCGAAGGAAACGAGAGATGCGTTTGAATAACGAGGGCCCCGCACTCCACCATTAAACGCTGATTGTAAAATGTGTGGCCAGGTGCTTCAGGAGTAGCAGATCAGCATGATGGGTAGCCGGCGGTGAGTTGTGTCTGCTGCCTGCATTAGACTCGTCCTATAAAGCTCACAGGAGCACTTCCAAGGGTCTGGGCTGGGGCCGAAAATGAGAAGGAGATGAACTGGAAGGCTCCATCTCTGCGTCCAGCGTGCAGTATATCACCGTGATGGCAGCCGCATGGGCGTGTGTGCAAATGCGCCGCTCATAAATATCTCCGTCCCCCCCCCAATAGGGGCCACTCTGATGGTGAAGGCGAAGGGATGTCGCTGTCGGAGTGATTGAGTGCTCGTGGTCCTGGCTCGCGGCACAGCCCGGTGTGGGAGGCCCTCCGCTGAAAGCTGGCCTGGGGGCTCTGCTAGCATAAACGCACCGCACCGCTGTTTGTTTGTTAAAAACTCGGCCAGGTTTCATCTTGATTAAGTCCTCCCCAAAAACCTTTTTATTGCATAGTAATGGCGTAGCGTTAGGGGTGGGGGAAGCGTTTGCGTATTCATAGTATGTTGCGCAATGATTTAGCTGGTGACATAAAATGAAGCAACATCATAAATTATTGTAATGCACTTTTATTTTGTCTTAAAATAGGCTGTAAAAACAGTGTTAGAGTTGGAATATCTGATTTCTGATTTTTATGAATCGATTCAAGACTTTTGTTCAAAAACTGTAGAAATAGTCACTGTTTTATTATATAAGCTATATACACACACACATACATATATATATACACATACACACAGAAAAAAAAAATATATATATAAAAAATATATACACTATAATTTTATTAAATATATTTCATTATTAATACATATTTTTACCATTTATATAATAATTGAATGTATAATTGTTGTAATATATGTATATCAGATATTCATGTTTTTGTAATATAATGAATTATATAATCCAAATGTGGATTGAGATTTATTTATTTATTTGTTTATTCATTTAAAGTATCTGAGATTATTAATATATGGTAGATTCTGTATAAAATATACAAAATTTATTTTATTTATTTTATTTTATTAAGAATCCTAATTTTAGTATAAATCAACGTAGATATTAAGAGATACACTGAATATTGCCAAAAAGCTGTATATAAAAATATATAGTAATAAATTATTTGCTATATAATTAAGTGTAATATATACTAAATTAATATATTATTATTATTATTATTATTATATATATATTATAATTATTTCATTTATAATTTAATTTTATAATTTAAATTTAGATATGCATTCTTTCCGTAATAATATAATGGATTATATAGTGCAATCATGGATTGAGAAATATTTTTGTTGTTGTTTTTAATTTATTTATATATTTGAGATTCTTAATATATATTATTATAAATGATATGCTATATAATTAAGTGTAAAATATACAAAAAAAAAATATATTATTAAAAAATAATTATAAAAGTATTACAATTTATATAATTATTTCATTTATAATAAGTTTTTTCAGTTATAATATAATGGATTATATAATGCAATCATGTATTAAGAAATATTGTTTTTTATTTATTTATGTACTTAAAATCTTAATATATATATAATTATAAATGATATGCTATATAATTAAGTGTAATATATACTGAAATTACATATAAATATATATTTTTAAAAATAATAAAATTATTACAATCTATATAGTTATTTTCTTTTATAATTACATTTTCTTATTTAAATTATTATAATATATTAGACATGCATTCTTTCTGTAATAGTAGAATGGATTATATAATGCAATCATGGATTGAGAA
Source organism: Labeo rohita (assembly GCF_022985175.1). Classification (NCBI taxonomy): domain Eukaryota; kingdom Metazoa; phylum Chordata; class Actinopteri; order Cypriniformes; family Cyprinidae; genus Labeo; species Labeo rohita. Next base: position 4,740,831 of record NC_066891.1, on the reverse strand, counting down.
AACAAAGATATATATATATATATATATATATAGTTTTTTGTTTAAATATAGTGTGTGTGTGTGTGTGTGTGTGTGTGTATGTATATATATATGCATGCACACACACACACATACACACAAAATATACAGAAAATTCACAAGCATTGATGGAAAAAAACGAATCATGAAAAACCAAGTAATCCTAATCTTAGTAAAAATCAACATAGATATACTGCCAAAAGTGTGTCAGGTGTTAGATAGCACTAGCTATTTGATGTCTAGTAGACCAAACAGGAAGTTCTTTTGAATGCATATTTAGAACAGTAAAGTATGTACTTATGGAAATGGAGTCAAATCATGTCATTATGTTTTAGACAGGGCATCTCTGTTTTTTTTTTCATTTTCTCCTGCTCTCTCGTTCTCCCACATACACACACGGTCTCTATCCTTTCTCATACAGAGACACTGCAGATAATAATACCAGTAATTAGCTTCAGTTGCTTTGTTATAATTGGGGGCAAGGGGGGTTATTCATTCATTGAGATTTTTCCCCCCGTAATTGCATACTTACACATCACTCAAGCCTGTGTACGCATTTCCTTTTTTAACATTCTTTACCGTTTATTTCAGCAGCGGCCGTGTTGTTTTTTGGATTCGCTGAAAGGTCCAACATCTGCTCGCAGGTCGACGGCGCTCTCGAAAACTGCTGTCTTTTTTCCTTTTTGGGTCCACGGCTGTCTCTTCCCTCGTATGACCGAGCTTTGACACTGTCCAGGTCCGCCCTAGTTGGCAAAAGAACGAGCGATAGAGAAAGGGAGAGTTTATTTCCTGTTCTTGTGAATCATATATCAGTACAATTCCCCTCTGTGCTGTTTGGCAACGGCGGAATGACGGGTGTCATTTATCATACGGACTGAAAGAGGCTGTGGGAAAAGGGATTTGAATTCTTTCGGAGGTGTGTAGATTCTCCTTAGTGGAGGATCATTAAATGGAGGGGGTTTTTCAGCAGGGGGATATGAGTGACTCCTGGAGCTTTTTTCCCCGTGTGCTTAAGAACTGGCTGCGTCAATCCCTCACTGTCTTAAACGGAGGATTTAAAGCACTCCGGTGGTTTTGTGAGGTGCAGAAACGGGTAGAAATGCTTCGCCTGCGATTAGTATCTCCCAGCTACGTGCGAGTTTAGTAACAAGTCTGCAAATCATCTCTAATCTGCCGTCCATGAATGCCATTCCTCGTTAATGCACTTTTATTTGTGCGTCTCCCTAAGAAAATCATCGCTGCTGCGTACTTGGGGTTCGCGATTTGAACAAACCCCATACCGTATGTAGAAAACCTAGGTGTGCAAAATCGTTTGTGCTAGGTTTATTGGAGAATTGCTTTTCTAAGAGATCAGACTTGCCATTTTCATCTGCCAAATCATAAAATTGTGCAAAAACTACTGATATTTACAGGCAAGGATATCATACAGAGTTGGTGGGTGGGCTCTTTTGACTTACGACACTTGGCAAAGAAACATTAGTTTCAGCTTAGTGATTATTAGCAATGACCTACGCTGCAAAAAATAGATGTACTTTTGAAAAATGCTTTGCTTTATTTACAACTTTAATTTTTAGATATTTTTTATTGTTGTATTTTGACATTAAATTTTGTATGCACTAAAAAAATGGATGTAGAAACAATTTTCACTCTGTAATTTATTTCGAAATTTACTTGCAATTTCTAAGAAATGGCAGATAACACTCAATGAAACTAAATGTGTATTTTTTTGTAAAACAGACTCCAATCATTTTTATTTACAACTTTGAAAAAAAAAAATAAATAAATAAAAATTACAGCATAGTATTGTGACATAAAATTTTGTGTGCACTGAAAATAAAATTATGCGAAAACAATTTTCACTAAGAAATTACAAGTAAATTTCACAAATAATTACAAAGAAATAGTAAGTAAGGTTGTATGAAACATGAATCGAATTATGGAGACTAAAATAGTGTTTTCTTGTAAAACCTACTCCAATAATCTTTTTTTTAATTTCATTTACAACTTGAAAAAATCATTTTTACAGCATTTTATTTTAGCAATACATTTTGGGAGGGGGGGGTGGAATAGCAAAATTGCCTGAAAATTTTACAAATAATTACAAAAAAAAGAGCAAGTGACACAATGAATTAGAAGTAAAATTTTGAAGTAGAAAAACATACTCCAGTAATCTTTTTTTATTTACAACTGCAATTTTCATGTTTTTATTTGTTTATTTATTTTGTTTATTTACTTGATTATTTATTTACTGTGTAGTATTCTGACATTAATTTTGTATGTTCTTAAACAATGTACAGATAGACTCCAATATTTATTTACAACTTTGAAAAATATTTTTTCTGCGTAGAATTTTGACATTACATTTCGTGCGCTGAAAGATTTACGTTAAAAAAATTCACTCAGAAATTACTAGTAATTTTCACAAATAATTACAAAGAAATAACATGAAATTTAGAATTTTCAATAACTTGAATAAATCATTTATACAGAGTGTTATTTTAGCATTTAATTTTGAGGGGAAAATATAGCAGAAATATATAGCAACTAACATTGGATTAAACATGAAATTTTGAATAATAAAAACTAAAAAAGTATTTTCTTTATATATATATATATTTTTTAAAGTTTCATTTACAACTTGAAAACTTTTTTTTATTTTTTTACAGCATAGTATTTTTCCATATATATATATATTTATTTATTTATTATTATTATTATTATTATTTTTTATTATTTTTTATTTTTTTTTTTTTTTACAGCATTAGGTTTTTTTGTACAATGAAAAAAATGGATGTAAGCATTTTTCACTTGGAAACTGTACATAAATTTCAAGGTTAATCAAATAAATGGGAAGTAACACAATGAATTAAGCAAGAAATTGTGAAATAGCATTTTCTTGTAAAACGTACTTCAATAATTTTTGTTTTACTTACAACTTACTTTTTTTTTTTTTTTTTTTTTTTAACGGTGAGGCCTAGCACCACTGTTTTGTCCACAAAATTTAAAAATGTAGTGTAAGACGTATTATTTGTTTTATAACAATCTTATATACAAATACAATCATCTTGATTCTGTCAGGTTTCCAGCAAATACACATTTTTGCCGTCTTCTAAGCTTCGCATCAATGGAAAAGCAGCGTTTGCTCTTAATCAGATACAGCGTTGCCAATCAAGCTCAGCAGCTGTCACGAAGACTGCCGATTTTGACGTTTCATAAGCATTGATCACATAAAGTGACTGTTCAAAGACAAGGTTGTGATAGCTCACAGTGTTGTGCTCGTGTTTTTTTTACCCACATGAGACAAAACACCACCTCTACCTCCCATTGTGGTGTACAAGTGTAAACCCAAGAGTCTCGTGATCGCACAAACAAATCACACCCAGCAGGGGTCTGGTTACCCTTGTCAAGCTTTCTTTCTCACCACCTCATTCATGTTTCGTGTTTGGGGGAGGGCAGACAGGGATCTGGCTTACCCAGAGTGTTTTTTTATTTGCTGGAATGATCAGGATTCGGAGTAGGGATTGAGGAAACCCCGATCTTTCTCTCTCTCTGCATGCGGCTCCTAATTGTAGCTGGTGTGCTGTCAGGTTTAGGGCGGTATACTGTACTGAGAATCAGAGGTTCCTCAGGGGTAAGTGGAAATATTAGACGGTCTCCACAGCTTAGGAGGTCTCAGCTGGGCGTTACAGGAAGAAAGAGACATCAAGTGAGAATCAACCACCGGCAAGTGAAGCTCGTTCAGAAGGAAGGCTTAGAGAATGACGTCCTACTCAGATTCGTTATAATGAGATGAGAGCTTATCAAACATCAGGATATTCATGGATAGATAAATGAGAAATCATTTGTCATTGCATCCTATAAATAAAATAGAAACTAATCAGTGTTGAGGAATCTACTTTGAAAACGAAGCTTGACAAGTTACAGGCTATTCGAAACGTAAAGTCATTTATAATATATTTAACTTTATGTATTGTTGCACATCGATTAGTGGATAGGTATTGAAAAACATGGTTTAGTTAGTAGCGTTGTTCATTTTAGTTAGTTACTCGCCAACACTGAAACTAATGAACGCAGTGTTGCCTAAACAGCTCATTAGATCTGTCCTTTGATTACCGCTGTTTACATATGCAGCATCTGTAAGTATCTCGCCATCAAAGAGGCCACGCCAGAAAGCGTAACTAACCCACTCGAAGCCCTCGCTCTGTATCTCTTCAGATTTGGTGTGTACGTTGACATTGTTTTACCAACTCATCCAAATGTGTAATTGCAATTATAGTCCCTTGATGACTCCCCAAGGGGCGCATGATTGCAATTAGAAAGAGAAAATGTTAATTAATTAAGCTACTCAAAGAGAAGAGCAGGATTGGTTTAACTGTGGACGTCTGACCGGAGGACACCTTGGAGAATTAACTCTACTGTTTAGATGTAGATATCTCACAGCTGTTTTAATCAGGCGTGCGTACGTACGGCGTACGCGTATATTGTTGATGCGACATTTCGGCGCTGTTGCTGGGTGAAACGAACCAATTAATGGTTTCATTTGAATACAATGCCAAAACGTAGGCGACAGCTATTTCATTGTTATGTCCTTTAGCATACTGAAAAGCTACGGGCCTAAAAACTTGTTTCTTCTGGACACAGCAGTTCATTGGGTTATTAGGCTGGGTCTCAGCAGAAACAGTCATCTAGATTGTGACCATTGTCTGTGATTGATGACCCAACCTTTAGTTGCTGAGCTGGTATGTTTGTTCCTGTGTAATTGTCTTCCAGATGGCTAGGCTAAGTGTTCGTTAACACGTTTATGGTGGCATTGTTAAAATTGATGGCTTGGATGCTCGGTTTTCAAAAGCTGTAGTACACCAGACCGTCGTCCAAACAGTCGGGACTGTAACAAAAACACAGAGGACTGTCTTTTGTCTGAGCTGCGGCATTTTTTGTTTTTCCTCTCTTGATAGCCTCAGGGGAATCCTGGGGCCTCGTTTATAAAATGCACTTGATCCTGAATTCCACGAAATGTGGTCCGATGTCAACAGAAAAAAAAAAACAGGCAGAAACTGATGTAAAGATTAAAAAGCATGCATATGCTGACATTAGCTATTTTTTTCCTGCATCCTGTATGGTTCATTCCCCCATTTTTGTCGTTGTCTAACACACATTTAAAATTAATCTTTAAAACATTAATAATTTAATAAAGCTGTTAAATAAAACATTCAGCAAATCTCAAAATGAATATCAATCACAAATTTGATATGGAATACCGCAAGGCTCAGTACTAGAACCATTGTTTTTCACCCTGTAAATGCTATCATAAATATGATTAGGATATCGTTAAGAAACATTTTTGCCGTCATCTAACACTCAAAATGAATCTTTAAAAACATTAATTTAATAAAGCTGTTAAATAAAACATTTGGCAAATCTCAAAATGAATACCAATCACAAATTCGATATGGAGTACCGCAAGGCTCAGTAATAGGACCATTGTTTTTCACCCTGTACACGCTATCATAGATATGATTAGGCTATCGTTAAGAAACTTTTTTGCCGTCATCTAACACTCGCATAAAATGAATCTTTAAAAAAATTATTAATTTATTAAAGCTGTTAAAAAACATTCAGCAAATTTCAAAATGAATACCAATCGTAAATTCGGTATGGAGTACAGCAAGACTCGGTACTAGGACTATTTGTTTTTCACCCTGTACATGCTATCATAGATATGATTAGGATATTGTTAAGAAGCATTTTTGCCATCACCTAACGCTCACTTAAAATGAATCTTTAAAAACAATTAAAATAATAAAGCTGTTAAAAAAAAACATTTAGCAAATCGCAAAATGAATACCACTTGCAAATCTGGTATGGAATATAGGAAGGCTCAGTACTAGGACCATTGTTTTTCACCCTGTACATCATTGATATGATTAGGATATCGTTAAGAAACGTGGAGTTTGTTTTCACTGTTACGTAGACAAAACTTAGCTCTGAATTTCTTCGAGGCACATTGACACATACCAAGTGATATATATACATTCTGTACATTACCTTGATTTCACAATTATTAGCCATTAATAAAAGTGGGATATATTTAGAATCATTTTTTTGCAGATATTGTGTTTGCATAATCTAAACTCCCAGGTTTGTAGACGTCCTTAAAATCCCATAATGTATTGTTATACCACCATTTCAAACCAGTCATCTCTTTAAATTTTTACTTGCAAAAGTCATGTTTTTATAAAACTTTGTTCCCATAAAGAGCCCTTAAAGGTGGTTTGAAAAATGTTGAGAAATGTGTTTTGTGGGCCTCTCACTGAAGCCTCAGCCTGAGAGAATCTGAGAGATCGGAGGGGAAAATGGATATAGGTGGCAGTGCTAGTCATCAATCATGGTCCCTCAAGAGAAGGTGCAGCTAAAACTGGACTGAAGTGCTATCTGTCAGCTGCTGCGATACAGACGGTGCTGTGCAGCCCCGGCCCGTATCGCTCCACCATCAGCTCACGGCAGCATAAACTGCCATGTAAACACAGGCAGGTGCTAGCCTCGCGCGCAACCTACATACCCTTACAGAAGGTCATAACTGTACCGCTAGCTTTCATAGGGAGTATTTTTTACTTTTGTGCTTGTCAAGGGTTTGTCATAACTTCAGTTCAGTATACCATAGAAAAGCAGCTAGATAAAAATAAAGTCTGCGTTTGCTGAAAGAAATCCCCCTAAAACTTTTGAAAACGTAGCTAGAAGCCAAAGAGCTGCTGTGGCGCTAGCTGGTTTGTCATAACTTTAGCGCAGTATACTAAAGAAAAGTGGCTAGATAAAAAATTAAAAGCTATAAAGTCGGACTGCTGAGGACAGGATGGTCGGTTTACAAACTTCAGGGAAAATATATGCTGCCATTAGCTTTGTCTCACTGTTGAATAAAGCCACCAGGCGCTTCTCCCCTGATGTCAGGCAGCAGCTGTCGATAGCTCTCAAGATGGATAGCCGTTCTGCATGCCTATTGATTCGGCACAGGCCACAGATATAAGTATCATTTGTCATTTCTGGAATGATATGGAGTCCTAGTTAAAACCCAGAGAGGGGATATGGCGGTGCCTGGAGGGGGGAGGTAGAGGAGCAGGTTGTCGGACTCTTTTGATGAATGGCTCTACAGCTTTTTGGTTTTGTCTGGGAACGAAGGGGGCCATTTAAGCAGCTATTTGCTTTCACTGCATTCCAAGAACAACAAGACAGCAAGTCCAGAGGCCTGAGCCGCCACCGCTGCGAACAGGGTGGTCTGACCCAGCATGCAGGGGAGAGGGTGGGATCGGCGCTGTAGCAAGTGCGTGGGTAGGCAAGGACCGAACAAGACTGCGGCCTCATTATGACTTCCGCTGCTGATCTGAGATTGATAAAGCTCAGGGTTAAATTCAGGTTGAGTATACGTCAACTTGACACTTGCGTCGTTTTGACGTCGCAGCACTTTTACCTTCCAGAATGGTATTTACATTCCATATGCGGCAATTAATATTCCACCGTCGTTAGTGGACTCTGCCGAGAGGTCCGTGACAAACAAATAAAACGAATGTTTGCTCGTCAAACACAGAGCAGCTCCACAGAATCCCCCGGTGACTTTCCTTTGATTATGTTGTGCGTTTGGGAGGCCAGCCAACAAGAGAGCGGACTTCATTATTGTATGGATCATCTTTTAAGACCATTTAAGATCACAGGGCCCCGACTCGAGTAAATACTCTAAGACAAAGAGACTCTCTCAAGTTTATTGAGTTTCTCGGTGCGTTCGCATCACAGTATGCGATTCCTCGTACGTTCATCTTTGTCGAGAATCGAGGACGCATTCTTTTTTTTGATAGAATCAAATTCGAGTTATGTCACCGCAGGTTGCCGACAGCAGACGGATAGGAAGATGTGGCACTAAACCTGGAAACCTTCAAACAGAGGAATGACATGTAATTACTTCAGGTGTCCATCAAGCTATGTTTGAAAATGTCAGCATGGGATCCGACATGATAGATTTACAACTTCAGAATCCGGTGAAAAATAATTACCAGATTGAATACCCAGCCCCAGACTTTACGGTTGGTGCAACGCTTCCTCGTTTCCCTCTACCTCTCGCTAGGCCCCAGTAGTGTACTGTGTGTGCCACAGTATTGCACCACAGGAGCACTATTGTTGCCGCAGTTTCTTTTTGGAACCGCCAAAATGTCATCGTCCAGCTGGAGGGACGATGTGAGGGACATTTTTGTGTCTCTTAGTATGCTCACAACACACACACACACTTGCAGAAATTCCCACAGAGCTGTGGTGTAAGGTTACAGTCTCAGGCACGACTTGCACTAAGTGGCCAAGTCAGAAGGAGGTCTGGCCTCTGACGTAAGCCCCACGTCCGTGTCTTTTGAAGCGCTGACAGCTGAGGACAGTGACATAAGAAGCAGTAAAAGAAGCATCTGAGATCTCAATGGCTCATTGTTCGGATCACGGTTTCACTGATCGTCAAAGCCTGGCTGGACGTTTAGATTCGCATCCAACGATGATGAGTAAAAGCCATGGCAGTACCATCAAGTCACCCGCATTAAAATCCTTAACAATGCAGTCATCCAAAGGAAGGATGTAAGCAAGTAGCCAGCGAGTAGCACTTTTATGCAAGGTGACTAACGTTTTAAGATTTCAAGGGTGTGAAAAGGTCTGAAAAGTCCAGTTATGTTTTTGGATGTCACTTTAGCCCCTGTATCTCTCAAATGCTCTGCTTTGCTATATTATACAAGTAACATAATAAGGCCAATTCCTTTTGGGACTTGAACCAACAACTTTTTCACTGACCCCGAGTTTTAGCTGCTACGCCATGCACACTCCCTGCAGGGAGGTCATGTAGTGCGTTCGCTCAAAGCAGCGACCGAACAGCATTTAGTTGGGTCCCAGGGTCTTGCACTTCACCTCGTTCCCGTCTTTGCAAGCGTCTCCATCTTGTTCCGGGCTATGTATAACAGCAGAGTACCGTTTGCGCTTGGATCCCCTCGGAGAAGTAGTGCATGAATTGATCCCATCCTCCCTCTCTAATGCCTCTTCCCTCGAACGGAACAAACAGGCGGCGCGTGCGTGCCGCCCAGGACAGATGTTCGGGATTACTTTCACCTCGCTGCTTCATTGTATGCACTTTGGAGGATCCCAGCTGATGTGGAATGCTGCCTCCTCAGTTCGCCTGCCACCGCCTCTACAGGGCACATCTCTTCTCCAGCTTTATCTTTCTATCCCGCTCTCGTGTCTCGCCGTCTTTCACCGTCCCTTTCTATAGTCGAAATTTCTTCACAACGTCCGTATTGCTTGAAAACCGTCCAGCGTCTTTGTGCCGACGCCGTTTTTTACTGCCTTTACAAAGGCGCTGCTCCAAGCTGTGCCAGGATATTTGAATTTAGAGACGCAGTCCCAGTCAGACACCTGTACAGACAGCGTAGGGATGTAGAAAACACTCGTAGCAGCTAGTCGGGAGGGAAAGCAGGTGTGTATTTGTGCGTGTTTCGTGAAGTGGAAAGCCATTGAGCAATGAGGCCCCTCGCTGAGAGGAGAGGAGGGGGAGTGACGTTATCTCCTCGCCAAGCGTCTATCTAATCTGGCCACTGCGAGCCACGGGCGGAAGTGGGAGCAAGACCGGGGACGGGGCCTCGACGCATCTTTAATTACCGCTGATATCACCGCCGAGAAGAGGGGGGACGAGCGAGCGAGAGAGAGCGGAGCCCGCGTTCACTTTTTAATTAAGGCTCGGTAGTGTAACTCGTCAATGTACATTATTGGAAGAATGAACGTCAATGCCATTGCTTTTTCGCCCCCTCCTTTATCTCTGTCAATGATTCAAAGACATGATTTATGGTCGCTCGCCGTCTTTCAGGATCATCCATCAAAGCACCGGGCTCCGCCGCCGCCCGCCCGTTGTAAATCATTCTGAAAGCCTGTCACTCATTTCCATTAACCGTTCCTCTGTCGCTCTGGTCCCCGCCTCCCTCACCTCCTCTCTCTCTCTCTCTTTCTCTCTCTCTTTCTTTCTCGGTATCTCCCTCTCTCTTTCTCCTCGTCTTCCTCCCCCTGCTGGTGCACAACCTTCAGTCACGCGGGGGTACGCGTTCCATATCGCCGCCTTCCCTTCCCCGCTCTTTTTCCATAAATTAACCACTTTCAGACGTGCTGCGGAGGAAGGGGCCATGCCATTCCGTTCTAGCGAGCAGAACCCCCCTCCCACTTCATTACTGGTTAAGACCCCTCAGCGGCCCGGAATCTCAAAAGGGCCGAGGGGTGGATGTGATCATTATGTAGACTGATAAGTAATTCACTTAGAAACTTAACACCAATAGCGCTGAAAGCAGGTCGCTCTGAATTAGGTGTCGGGGAAAAAAGGAACTTTTGAAATAGGGATAACTCGTAAAACTAATTAAAAAAAACAGGATATCGATGTATTTGTTCATATAAATAGATCTGCCGCTTACATCTTAACCCATTTTAAGATGCAAGTGACAGATATCTCTCCACTGGTGCTGGCATTACAGGGAAATTTCGTGGCATGGAATTATTTATTTTATAGCTCAGTTATTTTGTGTCATACACTCTTTATATCTTGCTGTTTGTCTAAGATCAAGAGCACAAAAGAGTAGTCTGATAAATCATTTGCTTTTTGTTTGGAATAATTTGCTCAGCGTCATTACAGCCATGAAGATTTAATTCTGTGGAACAAATAATTTGTTCCTCTGCCACTGATACACGATAGAAGCGTATTAGTCATTCAAAGCGGGAACTCGTTTATCCATCAAGTCAATATGAAACTTAAGGAAGTGAGTCATGCTGCTTCATGGGCTATTCAAAGTTCATGCAGTAAGAACAGGCTAAGAATCTGTACTTTCTGTTGTGGTTTCTCCGTGGCTTTCCAACTAAATTGTCTGTGCGGTTTGAAATCCCGCTGCCCTTAAACGGCAACTTTACTCCTTTGACAGCGCATGCAGCAACGCTCTTTTATGAAGTGGAAAAAAAGTTGACTCAAAAGAGGACTGTCAATCTCTCTCAGTCGCTGACACTGCTCTGCGGGGAGCTTTTGGCCTTTCAATTGAGTGGCTTCCTTTTTCATTCTAATCAACAACTCGATATCAACGCGACAAAATATCCACCAACAGCAGAAAAGTAGCATTGAGGGGGGAAACTTTTCAGGGAATGCCTCTGCCAACACTTCTCACAATTCGGGCAGCCATTGTCTGCGGCGCAGGCTGTCGCCGAGTGACAACGCTCTCCCGGCGCATCCTGAAGTCAGTGCTTTTCAAGCGAGCGGCGGTCCCTAATCATCGCGCCGAGGACGTTTGACAACAACTCCCGACAAATTCGCCATTAAAATGAATAGTAACCGTGAACAGAGGGTCTGTTTTGGAAGCGTTTTCCTTTCTCTCTCTCTCCCTTTGGTGTTCGCTCCCCGCTGTGTTGCAGGTTTTGGCGTGAGAGTCGTCTTCCCTCGCTTTATTTGTGCCACCAAACAGCCTTTGGTCCCACAAGAAGCTGACAGCACCACGCTTCTGTTGCAAATACACTGGGAAGTCTCATTGTATTTAATGAAGGGAAAAACTGGCTATCTACTATTAATGAACTTGGAATATAAAAAATGCATCCTTTGCTGAAAACTGCACAAAACTGCTTGTATAAGGCAAAGTGGCGACTGGAGGGGGGCCAGAATCTAATGAAAGATCCATAGAATATCTGCTAGGCGAGGGAGGGTACGTGAAAATGCAAATGATTTTTAAAGGGATAGCTCACTCAAAAATGACATTTCTGACATCATTTACTCACCCTCGTGTCATTTCAAACCACCAAGACTTTCTTGCTTACAAAGAACACAGTGAGTTTTTATTATGAGTGAAAAGGAAACTCTAAATTAACCAGAAACCCTCCATGAAACATGAGAGATGGAGTTCCCTGTCATCTTAAGTGAAACCACTGACTTTTTCCGAAAAACACAAAAAGTGAGTTTTTGAAAAATATCCTGGTCGCTCTTTGCCATAATGAAAGTGAATTTGGGGTTGGTTTTTTTTTGTCTTCTTTTTTTTTCCTGGCTATTTAAAGTCAGTGGGGTCCAATGTTGGGGTCCCATAAGATGATCTTTTTTTTTTTTTTTTTTTTTTTTTTTTTACATTTATTTATTTATTGGTGATATTTTGGGAACATTAATGTGATTAATAAAAAAGGGAAAAAAGAAATTCCCCTAAATGAATAGTAACTGTTTCAAATATTGATAATAATAATAATAAATGTTTATTGAACAGCAAATTAGCATATTAGAATATTTCTGAAGGATCATGTGACACTAAAGACGAGAGTAATGATACTGAAAATTCAGCTTTGGTCATAGGAATAAATTACATTTTAGAATATATACAAATAGAAAACAGTCATTTTAAATAGTAAAACTATTTCAAACTTTTACTGTTTTTGCTATACTTTGGATCAAATAAATGCAGGCTTTAAAAAAAAAAAAACATTAAAAATCTTACTGTTCAAAAACTTTTGACTGGTAGTGTTTTGATTAACATGCATATAATGCTGTTAATTTGATTAATTAACTTGCTTTATTAGACATTTGGACCCCAAATATTTCTCTAAATATCTTCTTTTGTGTTTCCCATAAGGAAGTAAGTCATACAAGTTTAGAATGACATGTGAGTAAATGAAGACAGAAGATTTATTTCTGGGTAACCAACCATCTAATGACACCATATTTTATTTATTTACTTCATAAACTATTTTATGGGATGATCATATTTTGACGCATAAGTTGTAAGGGCTTTTTTATTATACTTTATAGTGCTTTTTTGGCACATTAACTTTTACATGGAGAATTCATATAACATGAGGATATAACGTGAGCAAATGAAAACAATGCTCTTTTTGTTTCTCATCCAAAGTTTGAAATCGATTAAACTTCATGAGAAGGGTCTGATTTAAATCTCTTGGCATTATACGAAACAGTTTTGGTGGTGTATTCAAATCCTATTTTAGCATCAGCTCATTAAAAACAGCCTACAGATGTCAAAAAAGTCTCACACCGTGTCAAAAGGAGAGGGCTCCCTTTGTCTTCGATGCTGTGCGGTCACAAAAACAGGTCGCGATCATCTCTTCTTTAGGTATTTGCATGTTCTCGAACTTGAAAAATCAATTAGAACCTCTGAATCCCATTACAATGTGAACTCCCTAAATAGACAGAGGAAATAGATAAAAAGAGGAGTTATGTGTTCTCTGATCCAATACCCCACTTCTTTGTCTTTGTAATCATCCGTACGTTCAGTCCTCTTTATATATGTCAGACAAGGTGACTGTGACAAAGGCCACACGAGGGCTTTGTTCATATGAAGCACAGAGGACGGGGGAACGTGTCCCAACGGATCCGTTTCCACCAGTACGTCCCCTCTACTTTCATTTAGGACAGCGGCAAGCGCTTCGGTGGCGTTCCTCAGCAGCTGTTTGAGAGGAAGTGAGGTGTCCCACGCTCTCACCCTTCATTGTGTCCCGTGACATTTGTTAATGTCACAACTTTGTTCTGTGGTTTAGGATATTTTGAATGCCTTGTTACAATTATGCATGCATGAACATTTAAAGGGATAGTTCACCCAAAAATTAAAACAATGTCATTTACTCACCCTTAAGTTGTTCCAAGCCTGTTGGTAACCAAACAGTTGGTCCCCATAGAATTTTTCCATACTATGGAAGTCAATGGGGACCAACAACAGTTGCATGTCTTTTTGTGTGCGATATATAAGGAAGCCAAGGAAATTGGGTTCAGCTGTGACTCAGCAATTAATGCATGTGCATGCATTAATACATGAGGGTTTGAATCTAGTTTGTGATGCTTTGAGCCGTGGTGTGTATTCAGACTCACCTTTGAATCCGGTTTTGGATTCAGTTTTAGATCTGGTTAATTTCCTGATATTTAAGATGCCATTTCCTGTCCATCTCATGTTCCCTGAAAATAAAAGTGACAAAAAGCATAAAATATTGTTTAGATACCATTATAGATTTTATTAATATTTAAAATTATTTTATTCATATATATATATATATATATATTTTTTTTTTTTTTTTTTTTTTTTTTTTTCATTTTAATTTTAGTTAAAGGTTTAGTAATTTAGTTGTGTTTTTGTCTTTTTATTAGTATATTTATTTATTTCTTTTATATGTATTCTGTATATTTATAGTATGTGTGTGTATGTATTTTTACATTTATTTTAGTTAAAATTTAGTTTCGGTTAATGCATGTGGGTGACAAAGATTCTAATCTGACTTTTGATGACATTTGATCCCATTTATTCTTTGATCTTCTCCACACAGTTTCCTGTATTGTCTTAAAATCTCTCACATTCTCTGTAAAATAAAATTGTCAGGAAGAAGAAAGGTTAAACAAAATTAGCTGGATTTCATTTGAACAGTTTCCTGTCCCATTTTTGCCTTTTAATAAATTAAGTGGCAAACACCTAACATGATACATTTCCGTCTTTGCATTCTGTCATCTAAACTCTCCTGTTTCTTCTTTAGCAGCGTTATTATTGACTGAACAAAAGAGTGTAATATTTAGATGACAGGTGGCTCCTTTAAAAGTGCGGCCTGATCTCTCTCTCTCTCTCTCCACCATGCAAACATTCCTGACTGACATTCAATCAGGAAATTTAAACCAAAGCCTGATGATCTTTCATTAGCAGCACCCTGCTTGCTTGGCTGCTCAGGTTCAGATGAGTGGGAGGGACCCATAGGGGCAGGCAGGGCCGGTGCTCCTCCATCAGGCCTCATCACGCTCATACTGAAGCAGTGGAGGAGCCGGTGACAGTCGATGGAGGGACAGAGAGGTAGTGATACTGTAGTGGTCGTGACCCATGTTATAATGTCTGAAGTGCTTCCATTTAGTGCGAATCACACAAATCAAGCACATTTTTGAGCAACCTGTTAGATCTATTAATATTATGTGTTTATTTATCTGTTTATTTAGGGATGTCAATTGTGAATTATTACTGATAAATTTAAAAAATACATAAATTAATAAATTAATTTTAAAAAATCAGAAAGTTAAGTCTTTATTTGGGACTTGTGCATGTTGTTTTAATATATTAACTGCATAAATATTAAACAAATATAAATATAAAATTGTGATTAATTAATAAATTACATAAAAAATATATACACACGTTTTAATCAAATAATTTTAATTAAATATTAGATTATAATTTGATTTAAAACGTATGTGTATGTATTGTAATTTGTAATCAGATTATTCATTTTTTTTTAAATTATTTAAATAAGTAATTACTTAATCAAAAATATTTGCTGAGAAAAGACTAATAAATAATTGCAATTGCACCCTAACCTTTTGAAAGTTGTATAAATGTATTAATTGTATTAACATAAAACAAATGTAAAATTTTAATGAAATGAATTAATTTATTTTTTAAATGTTTTATATTTATATACGTGACCCATTGTATGGGTCAAAATTATAGATTTTTCTTTAATCCCAAAAATCATTAGGATATTAAGTAAAAATCATGTTCCATGAAAATATTTTGTAAATGTTCTATTGTAAATATATTGACTTAATTTTTGATTAGTAATATGCATTGCTAAGAACTTCATTTGGACAACTTTAAAGGCACTCTCAGCGTGTGTGTGTGTGTGTGTCATTTACAAATATTTTTTTCTTACATAATAAATTGTAATTTGATTTAAAATAATGTGTATTTATATATATATATATATATATATATAAAAATTAAATAATTATTTATTCAAAAGTATTTGAGAAAAGCCATCAAATAATAACTGTAGGAAATGTCATTATTACTAAACTGACATTTACATTTTATTTTTTTAATATTAATTAGCTTTTGTTTTAATATCAAAATGATTAAAACTTCTTTATCAATTTTTCTCCTCACGCATAACTATTGCATTTTAAGAATATCTGGGTATTTTTGTTACAGTAAAACAAGTAAAATATACTAATTTAGAAGTTTATTTATTTATTTATTTTGATAGATTTTTGTTATTTTTCAAATTTCGATTAGAATTTTGAGGTAGTAGAGGAGGAGTTAGTCTTTAGCCCCTCCCACTCTAAATCAAGTAATATATACTAATTTAGAATATTTTTTTGGGGAATAGAATGTTGTGCTTTTTCAAATTTCAATTAGAATTTTGAGGTAGTAGAGGACGTGTCACAGTCTTTAGCCCCTCCCACTCTAAATCAAGTAATATATACAAATTTAGAATATTTTTTCGGGGAATAGAATGTTGTGCTTTTTCAAATTTCGATTAAAATTTTGAGGTAGTAGAGGAGGAGGAGTCACAGTCTTTAGCCCACCACCCCCACTCATGGATTAGAGCCTAGTACAGCGTGATCCGGTTCACCGTGACCAGAGAGGAAACGGGAGCTTGTGTGCTGGTGCAAACGAGAGAGTTTTTCAGTTTGAGGTAGAGCCGTCTCAAAGGAGCACTTTGTTTACCAGCGAGAAGATCACCAGTGTTTGTCGGTTTGTAAACCACAAATGTTAACAGATAAGGCCTTAGTGAAAATAAAGTGCTTTTGTAAACATTACTTTTAATCGATATAAAAGAAATCTTTGATCTTTTAACAATGTTTTTTGCTTTAATTTACCCTAACATGCTCTTTCAAAGAACGTCTTTTGATATACAGTATGACACAGCCGCTCCAAATGCTTTGAATCAAGCTTACAACTGCTGCAACTTTCCATGCCTGAATTGTGAGACTCCCATATTTGATTATATTATACCATTAAATATTGAATGCGTGGGTATATGAAAGCAAGGCATTTATCTGCATGAATTGCTCCTGTTTAGTCAAGGAAGTAATGTGCTTTAAGTAACATCTCTGTCATGCATACAAAAATTAACGCTAATCTCTCTGCCGCCTGGTTTCCAGCCAGAGCCCTGGAAGAGGTTTGTAGAGCAGTCAATGTGTCTCAGCATGAAAACAACACATCATACTTTACTGCAATGCTGTAATATCGATTTTATTGATGTGTCACTATTATACATTTAAAATGCAAATTATACTGTAATATCTAGAGAGGATTAAAGTGTATTAAAATGTAAATGACAACAGTAACATAGGCGGAGGAGAATAAAATGTAAATTAATATTTAATAATATTTTGTCATAAACATTAAATAAGTATATGTGCACATTTTTATTTTTTTTTTTGTTTTTCCAGATCTAGTGGATTTTTTTGCACACTTTGTCTTGATAGTCACAGGTCTGTTATTTGAAGTATTTAATCAATCTTTATAATCGGTTTCAGAGGCCAGACTGTTGATGATGAACATGTTTTTGTGCTTGATGCGGATCTGGTGTTCCTCACTTCTGGTCAGTGTAAATGTTGACGTGGAGAATGTTCACACTGCTCTCTGAGCGCCTGCGGCAATACACTGGGAAAAGATTTAATTGGGCCTGTTAAGTATTAATTGACGTCACGTCAGAGAGAGCTACGCTTTGAACTGACTTACTAAACAGCCAAACATCCGATGGCATGCTAATTATGGATTGTAATTAAGTTAAATGTCGAAATATATATATTATTTACAGATGTATTTTGATGCATTTTAACTTGTGACAAATCCACCATTAATTGATCTATTTCTATTCATTTTTATGTATTTATCTATATTATGATCAGTCGTTATTGGCACCATTTACATTCTTATACTGTTTAATCGTATCGTTTTGGTTATGAAAAGCAAGGTATTTATCTGCACGAATTTATCTTCACAAATTTCATATATATATACTTAATGCATTTCTTTATTTATTTAAAATAAACATTTATTTTAAAAATAAAAAAAAACATACATAAATTTAAAATATTAAAAATGTATTAAAAATAATAAAATAAAAGTGGTTTAAGTAGTAGTGTTGTTATTAATAAAAAAAAGTTAATTGAAATAAAGCTAAAATATAATAAAACAAATGAAAAACTTAAACTTGTAAAGAAAATACGATTAATTTTATATATTAAAATTACTACTAAAACTGAACTAAAAATAAAGCTAAAGAGCAATATTTTTAGAAAACAATTACAAAATAACTTGATAAAAAGTTTACCGAATGTACTAAAATTGAAAAAAATAAGATACACAGAAATATTTTTTAAATGACAAAAGCACTTAACAAAATTTACTGAAACCTAACAAAATCTATTTAAACTAAAACAAACAAACAATATATAAATATAAATGTATATATAAATAAAATAAAGAAATATTTTTAAAAAATGACAATAGTACTAGCACTTAATAAAACTGACTAAAACTTAATGAAATGTACTTAACCTAAAATTAAAATAAAAATAAATAAAAAAAATGACAAAAGCACATACTTAAACTAAAACGTAAGTAAAACAGAAATATTTAAAAAAATGACAAAAACACTTAAATTTACTAAAGTTTAACAAAATGTAAAAAAAATAATAATAATAATAATTAAAGCTAAACGGAAATATAAAAAAAAAACACAAAAAGCACTTAAAACTTACTAAAACGTAACAAAATGCACAAACCAAAACTGAAATAAAAAAGATAAAATAGAAATATTTAAAGAATGACAAAAACACTTAATAAAAATGACTAAAGCCTAACAAAATATACTTAATACTGAAATAAATGAAAGCTAAACAGAAATATAAAAAGTACAAAAGCAGTTAAAATTTACTAAAGCTTAAAATGTACCTTAACTAAAATTAAAATGAAATAAATTACAGCTAAATTAAAATATTAAAAAAGACAAAACACTTCATTTACTAAACCTTAAAAATGTACTTAAACTAAAATTGAAATAAAAATAAATTAAAGCTAAATTGAAATATTGAAAAAAATTACAAAAGCACTTTTAGAAAGCTTTAAATGTACTTAAACTAAAACTAAAATAAAATGTTAGTTAATTACAGTAAAATTACATGTAAACTGAAATATTTTTTAAAAATGACAAAAGCACTTAAACTAAAACTGAAATAAAAATAAAGCTAAATAGAAATATTAAATTACAAAAGCACCTAAAATGTACTTAAACTGAAACTGAAATAAAAATAAAGCTAAACATAAATATAAAAAAATACAGTAAAGCTTTAAATGTACTTAAATTAAAACTGAAAAAAAAAAATTACAGTTAATTACATTTAAACAGAAATATAAAAGAGACAAAAGCACTTAAACTAAAACTGAAATAAAAATAAAGCTAAATGGAAATATTTAAAAATGACAAAAGCACCTAAAATTTACTCAAACTAAAACTAAAATAAAACAAAGTTAAACAGAAATGTTTAAAAATGTAAACAAAATGTACTTAAACTGAAATTTAAAAAAAATTAACCAAATAAAAAAGGAAATTTGGTAAACGTTTTAAGTATTTAACAAAAACTTAAATGAAAATATATTTTAAATATATTAAAATATAAACATTGTATAAAATACGAATAAATACTATGATAGTGCAAAAAGACTAAAATAACACTGTCTAGTAGGGGGAAAAAAAAAAAGTCTGCAAGGACTTTGGCAGTCCTGGCAGGCGTTGACTGCACAGTCTGAACAGTTACAGCACGTTGCTTTTGCATCTACCATATTTCCTGTGCTACACTGCAGACGTGTTGGGAGTGGCAGACGCTGGTAAATGAGAATGTCTTGCTGTTGCATGTGATTTATCAAAGTCGCCGCGCGCCGCAGCTCGGCACGCCGCAAGACTCTTGAACTCTATTTAGGGCACAGTTAGGTAAACCCACAGTGATCCTGGCTGTCATAGCTTATGACAAAAATCAATAGCCAAACCAGTGTGTCCAACAAAGGCCTGCCTGTGCAGCAGCGACTGCAGTGGAGATTACAGCACTCGCATGACCTGCTTCGTTAGCGCGCGTGCGTGCGTGCGCGAAGGCTTTTTATGTGGGACACGAAAATCTTGCCTTTTCTCTCTCTCTCTTTCTCTCGCTCTGCCATTCCGCCTCTCTCTTTTTTAAAGCGTGGCATAAATCCGGGAGATGAAAATGTCATGGAGCAGGTTCATTTTGCAAAGAGGTTTTGATTGCCATGCGCGTGTAATTGATTGTTCCAAGGACAGGGGGAAATCTAGAAATGTCATAACAGCCTCTGCTTAGGTCTCTCCTGCTGCTAGACAATCAATGAGAAGTAAAAAGAGCTATCGATCGGCGCGCGGCAAAAACTGTAGCCTGAGACGGCGAGGAGATCCGTGGCGAAAGTGCCACAGACCTGTCAGCGGCGCCTCAGAATTAGAGGGTCTCCTGCGACGCTAGCGTTACCTTTCGCATATTCGCGGAGGGCCCGAGATGTTGCAGCTGTTCGCCCTCCCGAACCGATCGATGATAGAAATGTTACCGCTACGGGGGTAAATGTTTGATGACGTGCTGATAGAAATATTAGCATTAGGGCATGCGCCGCCGCATGGAAAGCGAGAGGAAAACTTCTTGCGTTCGTTCCTTGAACTAATGCAAATCACACCCCTGACTGAATGCTGACTGACAGATTTACCCCCAACAGAACCTCACACGTCTCCAAGGGGATGATTAGCCCCGCCGCAGTGGCACGCTAAAAGGACACGTCCACCAAGAAAACCCAGAACGCCTCGTAGGCCTCGTTTTTAAGTGTTATTATTACTGTGCCCTCTGCATTAGTGGAGAGTCTGTGACTGGGTGAACGCCGTCTAATTCTGTCGCCGCAGCGGTTAGCGCGTATGATCCCGAGCTGTGCTTTGTGTTTACGAGTGGTGACTGACACTGGATAAGAATTACCGTGCGTTGTTTTCATGTCATGGCCATTTTAGCTTCTGCCATAGAATCTGGTATCTGTGCAATACTCCTTTTTTTGCTATGCTATTAGTTGTATTTTATTATACTTAATAAGCTATTATATAACGCAAATGAGTAATTGGATAAAAATAAATTAACATTTAAATGAATTAATTACATTTTTTAATAAAAATAAAAAAATTGTGGCATGATTGGGCACATGGCTTCACAACATCAACATCAAAATATAAGCTTATTTTGCTATGCTATTAGTTGTATTTTATTCTAAAAACTAATAAAACTACTACATACATTATTATACTTAATAAAGGTATAATATAACGTAAATGAGTAACCAGATCAAAATTAATTAATAGTTAAAAAAATTTTTTTTTTTTTTTTTTTTTTAAAAAGTCTCCTATTTGTGGCATGAGTTTGAGTATTGATTATATTTTCAAAATATAAGCAATACTATTTATTTTCCTATGCTGTTAGTTGTATTTTATTATCATTTTTTAATCCAATTAATTCTAACTATTTATTACATATATTACTATACTTGATAAGCTATATATATAAAATGGGTAATCGGATAAAAATAAATATCTATTTTTTTTTTTCAATTAAAAAAAAAAAAATAATAAAAAAATAAAATAAAAAATATATATATATATATATATATTTATTTATTTATTTATTTATTTTAATCTGCTGGCATGAGTTTGGGCACACAGCCTCAGAAATATAAACATTTTGTTATGATATTAAATTTTTCAAATTAATTTAACTATTTATTACATATATTATTCTTGATAAGCTATAATATGACGTAAATGAGTAATCAGATAAAAATAAATTAATTTTTAATATTTTATAAATAGAAAAACTATTCATGAGCACAAGGCCTCAGAATATCATTATCCAAATCTAAGCAAAACTATTTCTTTTTTTATTAAATGGAACATGTTTCTTTTAATTAATACATATTATATTAGATAATCTATAATACAGCGTAAATGAGTAATCAGTAATTGGAAGAGGGAAAAAATAATACATTTTAATTAAAAAATCAATTTGTGTTCGAGTTTCTTTTTTTTAATTTTTAAAAAAAGCAAAACTATGCTAGTTATGTAACAATAATTATTGTGTGAATTTATTTTAATGTATTAATTCAATTTATTATATTATTACCTGATAACCTGTAATAAAATGTAAATGACGTCAGTAATAAATCATTTAACATTACTCTATTTTTTTTTTTTTTATTAAAAAAATTCAGTATCTGTGGTTTGAGTTTGATCAGACACACGACCCCACAACATCAACAACAAAATCTAAACAAAATATAATCAAAACTATTTATTTTTGCTATGATATTAGTTGTATTTTAATATAATTTTTCATATATACAGTATACATGCATACATAAAATATATATATTTATGTGTGTGTGTATAAATTTATGAATATACTTAAGTTATTATACAGTGTAAATGACATCAGTAATTGGAAGAGTGAAAAGATAAAAAGATTTAGATAAAAAAAAATCAATTTATGGCATGAATTTGGATGGACACATGGCTTCAGAGCATCAACATAGAAATGTTGCTATACCAGCTTATTTATGATTAGTTGTATTTTTTTTTACAAAAGTTTAATGTAATTAATTTTAACTAGCTATAAAACAGTGTAAATGACATCAGTAATTGGAAGTACATAATAAATTAATATTAAATAGTAATTTTTTTAAAGAAAAATCAAAAAGTGCACATTTTTTTAAGTTTGTTAAATTAATAAATTATTTTTTAAAATATTTATAATATCTGATTATAATACATTAATTAATTATATTAATAATTTAATCTCTATTCATAACACATTTCAGAGGCAAAATGTTTTTGCTTGTTGCAGATTTGTTAGTTTTTTTTCACCTCAGCTTAATGATCATTTATGTTTTCTCATTTATTTTTTAATTAGCATCTTTATTTACGTGTTTTCAATGACCTCTTCAGAACAGGCGTGTGACCTTGTGGAGTCTTGACAGGTTGTAGCTGCGGTGCTCATGTGGGTAATGCAGATTTACATCTGGCCGGTGACCCCGTGAACTTCCTGATACTTTGTACTATATCTCCCAAAAGCCTAAAAAAAAGAAAAATAAGCCACATATCCTCAATAAGCCTAATATCATTCTAAATGAAAAGTGCAAAAGTTATATCTTACTTGTGTCATTTCTGTTTTTCTCTATTGGTTTTAAAGGCTGCTTCAATCAAGAGTTGAACACAGACGTCTGATGGATCCTCATTTTGCAGCGCTATATTAAATTACAAACGCATATTACATTTCTCAATGCTTTTTTTGTACCGCTCAACTTTTTCGCTTCTTTTTTAATATCGCACTCTTTCAACTGTCTTTCTTAAACTACTAAAAAAAAAAATCCATATAACTTCATTTTAGGTGCATGAAATTTCAAGCCAGCACATTTTTGTACATTAAAACGACGGTGCCAGAGGAAATGATACAGATTATACTCACTTTGATCCATCAAAGTGCAAAATCAGTAACTCATTACAGTTTTTGTAGGTTTAGAATACGGTTCATCAAAACGTCTGACACTATTGTGCGAGAAAAAAAAATGGAAATACATCACTGTCTCTTTTACAATTAAAAAACAGTTTTGTTCCAGCCTTTGATCACACTTACAGTAATAAGAACTGACTCTTAAGAAAAAAGCATAATAATACCGCTACTGTATATATGAATCAGATGTGAAAAGCGCATTTAATGCTAGCGTTTCTCTCCGCTCTTCTGCAGCCATTTGGCTGGGAATCAGGCAGCTCTTTGAAATCCAGCTGCCGCTGTGTTATGCCAGGAGTCTTTCCCAACGGATTAATGTTATAAACACTTAGCGGCTGATTTATGATGGACACCTTCGGTTTTTTGACCTCTGAATATCCCTGTCTGAAGATATAAATTTGTTGTGACACAGATTGGAGGGTTTACAGAAGTTTATGACATGCTAAATCTCTGCACGGGCGTGCCAGTGCCTTATTTTGTAAGCCTACTTGGACCGACGGCTGTTTTCATTGCTCTGATATAGCGCAGAGAGCCCGAGGACGAAGACGGCCCGTGGGCCTGCGGCGAGCGAGCCCGGCTTCTTTGAGAGGTTAAATGAATGAGGTGCCATGCGTGCGCGATTACGAAAGGCATTCGCGTATGCGCTGCTCAGGCCAAATCAAAATAATGCGTATCGAATAGTACTGAAATTAATACAAATAGCCCACGTCGGAGATCAAATTAGGCTTGGGTTGTTCTATTGGCTCAGACATCAATAACAGAACTGGGGGGTGGGATTCGGCTGCTGTCGGCCTGCTAGCGTGGCTGCGTCCTAGCAGTGGATTATGGGAAAGGCTGGTGTATCTCATGTCTGTGGGAGTGGTGTCCTTGTGTTTGATCTTGTACTCCGAAATCCTGCCGCTTGGCAGGGATCGCAAGCTGGCTAACACAAGCGCCCTGTTACAAATGGGAAAGGAAGGGAAATGTAACCATTCATGAAGGGATTTCGGAGAGATCTGGGCCTGGAAGGTTAACATGTGCCTGTGGTCGTGTTAATGTGTATCCCAGATGCTCAGAGGATGGAGAAACCGGAGCCCAGGGAACAGCGACTGCAATAATGCCACCCGCATCGGTTTACGCAATGCCTGATTTTTCCGTAAAGTGAACTGTTTAATTGTTTTATCGGGCAAATAATGCATGTAAGTGTTGCACTGCTGCGTTTCAAGTTGAATGAATAAACTTTAACACTCAAGAAATTCATTTTATTTAGCAAAAGCGACTGTAAATACATTTAGAATGTTACAAAAGATTTATTTCAAATAAATGCTGTTCTTTTAAAATCATTTAGAATTCTGAAAAATAAAATGTATCATGATTTACACAGAAATATGAAGTAAAACAACTTTTTAACATTGATAATAAAAATGCATGTTTCTTAAGCAGCAATATCAGCACATTAGAATGATTTCTGATAATCATGTGACACTGGAGACTGGAGTAATGATGCTAAAAATTCTACATTTTATTTTAAAATATACTCAAATAGAAAACAGTTATTTTAAATAGTAGTAATATTTTACAATATTGATATGACAATATTTGGCTGAGATACAACTATTTAAAAATCTGGAATCTGAGGATGCAAAAAAATCAAAATGTTGAGAAAATCACCTTTAAATTTGTCCAAATTAAGTTCTAAGCAATGCATATTACTAATCAAAAATTACATTTTGATATATTTACAGTAGGAAATTTACAAAATATCTTCATGGAGCATGATTTTTACTTAATATCCTAATGATTTTTGGCATAAAATCAATCATTGTATTTTTGGCTATTGCTACAAATATACTCGTGCTACTCATGACTGGTTTTGTGGTCCAGGGTCACATATATTGAAATATCTACGTAACAAATAAAAACTGTACTTTAATTTAATAACATAAAACCACTTAAAGTATTTGGGATACAAAAATAATTTGTTTAATATGCAGCTCTAAGTCTTAGTCAGGTAATTTTATGCATAGCAATAGCGTGTCAAAATAAAACAAACATGTCAAAATACTGCGAAATTAGCAAGGATTTTGTTTAGATCGTCTTGAAGTGCAAGAACGTGGTTGCCAGGCTGAGTGGATCCAGCGGCATGCCCAAGTAATGAAACATGCATTAAACCATTTTAATTGCTCTGAATGAGACACTCCTCAGACCTGTCCTGATTTTTTATTAGGTTGAAGAGTATTACATGTTCACTAAAATGCAGCGTGGTTGACTAATGCATTTTTCATTTAGCCGTCTATCTTTCATCCGCAGTCCAAATAGCAGTCGATTGATTCCTCCAGGTATATGGTGTCATGGTTACTTTGCTTGTTTAGAGTGTTACTATCGTAAAAATCGTATAAACACAGAGATATGCAGAAACATGTCAGTCACTGAAGAAAAAAAAAATTACATCGCACCATGACGTAATTGTTTAGTTGTAAAAGAACGAGGATTGTGCAATAGGAAGACCAGGTTAATGTCAGTCTTTGATCCCACGTGTCCTGTAAATTATCTAAAGCTCAGCAAATAATGCTGTCCGTCACGATGCCAGTCGACTGGCTGAGTGAGTACAAATCATTGAGAAACCATCCCTCCTTTTATGTCAAAACTATATATACACATTGCAATACATAAAACATGATTCTCCTCTTGGAGACTGCTAGTGCATGAGCGCATTCTGGAATGCAATCATCCGTCGCAGTCAGTCATTTGAGAAATCTTCATTGCGGAAGATCAAGGTCGTGGCACGCCGGGAAGCTTTTGTACGGGCACGGCGGGCCCCTTGTTTGAGGGACCCCATTCTTTGGAGAGGCTAAATCCCAGCTCCATCTTTATCCATTTGCTGACATCGGTTCACCTCCAGGCTTACTCCTGAGGCACCTTTGAAATATTGATAAAAAGTCTTATTTTCAGAATCCGAAGGCACAGGACATGACGAGGGCTGCACAGCGTAGCACTTTTAGCCCTCGTATTTGAGAGTTGCTCTCATTGAGCATCACCAGCTCAGAAAAATATTAACCACATGAAAGGCCCGGGCTGTTAGGTCCTATGTATATTTAACCGAGCACATCTGCGCGTAATAGCACTTGAAATTCAAAGTGCTATCCAAATATGTGTTCATAAAATATAGATGATCTTGATTTTTCTTAACCGCGGCGATTGATGTAATTGACGGCCTTGGATATATTTTATTAAGTGAATAATACAGCACGTTTTAAGAAGTGATGAAAGATTTAGGAAATGATTTTGAATCTAGTCAATAGTGGTTAATTTGTAGCCAGCAAATATTCAGGAGACATCAGACGCACGCCAGGTTGCATTTAACTATTTTTAGGTTAACTGCGTTTATGCCGTCTTATGATGTTTTTGCCTCATTCTGAATGAGGATGATTGACAGTAAATAAAAACTTCCCAGACATTGTGAACCCACTTTTTAACCGTTTAATCTTTAAAAGTGAAATATATCTTCAGATCAACTTTATCGCATACAGAGCTCTTTAACACGTTAGGTTTCGAGATGTGCAGAAATCAAATAGAGAAAATCACCTTTTACTCCGCACCCATGCACAGTTGGTGTAAACAGATGAAACCTTCGGAAGTCAGTCAGTGACTTATGAATCACACATACTGCCAAATTGCCCACTATTACCAGGAGAAGATTACAGGCACACAAGCTTCTGTGAGAAAGGATTACAATGCTATACTTGAAGAAGGATGACAGTACTACACAACAGTTTCTAATAATAAATGACATAACTCTGTTGCTCCTGTTTTTCCTTTAAACCTCTGATGCTAACACATAAGTTGTATACATGACTAGAGTTGTTGGTTTAATGCATTTATATCTAATTATTTAAAAAGCTATTGAATTATCTGCATTTGAGGTCTTTTCCTCATGATATATGTGATTATTTGTGGCGCATGTAATTAATTCGATTACATTTCATTTGACAGCCCTAATGATGCTATTCTCCGTTTGTTCTGCTTTCAGCATACGAGCCAGAGGATGAGGTCGGTGTCCAAGAGTCGATCGCAGAGGAGGAGGGCGAAAATGAAATGCAGACCGAGGAGGAGAATTCTGAGAGGCCCACTTCCAAGGACAAAGAAGACAAAGACATAGACAACAAAAGCAGCTACAGCTTCCAGAACTCTCCGGTCAGTGTCCTCTCCAACCAGGAGGTTGAGCTGGAATCCCGTCTGAGCGATGGCAGTGACAGACTGTCTGACTTTAAGACCTCACCGCCAGGAAGTCAGAAGGACACAGAGAGCCAGGGCTCAAAACTGAAGGATGACATGCACAGTAGCCTGGAGAAAATGAGGGCTGCCTATGCCAACTTCCTTTCAGACTCCTACTGGTCAAAGATTGGACTAGATTTGAAGGTTGCTAACACTGGCAGCAAAGCAAACTGTGACAGCACCAACGGGAGCACCAAGAGTGAGTTTGACTGGCACCAGGACGCACTTTCAAAAACCCTGCAGCAAACGCTGTCCCCGAAACCTGTGTCGAAGCCTAATCTGTTCAGCTCCGTCCACCTGTACAGGCAAAGTAGCAAAGCGTGCGGCGCGGTCTTCACGGGAGCCAGCCGCTTCCGCTGCAAAGACTGCAGCGCGGCGTACGACACCCTGGTGGAGTTGACGGTTCACATGAACAAGAGTGGCCACTACCAGGATGACAACCACAACAGACAGAACATCGCCTCCACTTCATCCTCCAAGAACCGAAAGAGGAACCTTCAAGACATGGAGGGCAAGGAAGATGCACAGAAGGTGCTGAAGTGCATGTTCTGTGGCCACTCTTTCGATTCTCTTCAAGACCTGAGTGTCCACATGATCAAAACGAAGCATTACCAGAAAGTGCCTTTGAAAGAACCTATTCCAGTAATCACTCCCAAATTAGTCCCACCAGCAAAGAAACGTGCATTTGAAGCCACAAGGCCTTGTTCGCCCGACTCCACCACAGGGGCTCCGGGTTACAGCGAGGCGCAAAGGGCGTCCGGCCTCGCCAACGCTCCCAACAACCGCTACGGCTATCAGAATGGTGCTAGCTACACGTGGCAGTTCGAGACGTGCAAATCTCAGATCCTGAAGTGCATGGAGTGCGGAAGCTCCCACGATACGCTCCAGCAGCTCACCACTCACATGATGGTCACTGGCCACTTCATTAAAGTGACAAATTCGGCCTCCAAGAAAGGCAAACAACTGGCCCTCGATCCTCTAGCAATAGAGAAAATGCAGACACTTGCTGAACCGGCAGCGAACGAACTTGAAGGAGAAAAAGTTTCCCCAAAGAGCACAGCATCCGGTGACTCTGAAAGGGCCACTCCGAGGGATATGTCACCAGACAAAGCTGAGAAGAACGGAGATAAGGACGACAAACAAGATGAGGAAGACCGGAAGTCCACTGACGCCAGTTTCAAGTACCCGTACTTGCGAGAAGAAGACCTCGAGCAGGGGTCCAGCGGAGGTGGTGACATTCTCAAGTCTTTAGCAAACACGGTGGCTTCGGCAATCAATAAAGCTCAAACGGGGACCCCCAGCTGGAGCGCTTACCCCAGCATTCATGCGGCATACCAGCTATCGGGGGTAATCAAGACTGCCTCCTTTTCCTCTTCTCCTCCCATCCAGCTCAAGCAGAATCTCAACCACAAGCACAGAGCCATCGCACCCAAGGGGAAGTTCTATCAGGGACTTCGGGGACTTGAAAGTTTCCAGGGACATCACAATTCGGACATCAAAAAGGAGAGGGGTGGCGCATCTGACGGCAAAGAGAGCCAGAGCAGTAGGTTTGATCTGGTGGAGAATGATGACAGTGATTGTCAAGATGATTCCTCCTCCTCTTCAAAGCTGGATGCAGACTGTGTAAGTGAAGAGAATGACACAATCAAAGGGAAGTTGAGCCCAGCTTTCTCTGACAGAGGGAACCCGTCACCTAGCCCCCCTGCCAGCAACGGGCACAGCAGTTCTTCAGAGCTTGTCAGCGACTCCCAGGAAGTCCTTAGCATAAACCCTCTAAGCGCACTACAGTCTGTCTTGAACAATCATTTGGGTAAAGCAAACAAGCCCAGGCCCGAAAGCGTCCTCTCCCATCGCACACAATCCATCTTTTCAGAACTGAACAGAGGTTTAGAGAAACCAGTTTCAGCACTCTCGGCATCTGCTGCCATCAGGCCCAGCAATAGCTTCATGTACACGAACGACGACCAGCCAATAGACTTGACAAAACACAAACACAGCAAACCAAACTCTTCCCTCTTACTGCAGTCCTCCACTCCAGTGCCCCAGAAGCACGCGCTCTCCGACATTGCTGACATGGTGAAGGTTCTTCCCAAAGCCACGACCCCAAAGCCCTCGATGCCAGCGAGGGTGCCTGCCATGAAGCTGGAGACTGACGTGCGACGATTCGAGGACGTCTCCAGCGAGATGTACTCGGTTCACAAGCGTAAAGGCAGGCAGTCCAACTGGAACCCCCAGCATCTGCTCATCCTTCAAGCCCAGTTCGCCTCCAGCCTTTTTCAAACATCTGAGGGCAAGTATCTCCTCTCGGACCTTGGGCCTCAGGAGAGGATGCACATCTCAAAATTCACCGGGCTTTCCATGACCACCATCAGCCATTGGCTCGCCAACGTCAAGTACCAGCTTAGGAAAACGGGAGGGACCAAGTTTCTGAAGAACATGGACACTGGCCATCCGGTCTTCTACTGCAATGACTGTGCGTCGCAATTCAGAACGCCCTCCGCGTTTATATCCCACCTGGAGAACCACCTGGGTTTCCAAATCAAGGACATGAACAAACTCCCCATAGAACATCCAACTAAAATAACAGAGCCCGAACTTTCAAAGGCGCTCAATGTCCGTCCGACGGATTCGCAGATCACGGAAGAGGAATCTGACTCAAAGTTCAAATGCAAGCTTTGCAGTCGGACATTTGCCAGCAATCACGCAGTCAAACTTCACTTGAGTAAAACTCACAGTAAATCCCCCGAGAACCATTCACAGTTTGTGGAAATGGACAAAGAGTAGCTTTGTTGATTTTTACTACTTGTAGTTATCTTGTTGGTAAATAACTGTAATTGCTCTGCTTTTATAAAACACGGGTCAAACTGTCTACTTTTTGTTCTTTCCTTTTCTTTCCATAATGTTTCAAGTAGCATTACGTAGAATGCTTAATGCATTTCATCATATCGAGGACTAAATGGACACACTGGCTGGGTTAGAATGAAGTGTACTGTTAGAAAATAAATAATCATAAAAAGATTAAGAATACATTGACGTAAGTCTTTGCACCCTGTTCAAATGCACCACCAGTAATGAAATGTATTACTGCTTGAGACATAAATGCTGATGTTTGCATGCAATAGCTCTGGCTATGACTACTATTTATTTGTATGATATGGCAAGTTTTAACTGTATTACGTTTAACAACAAATTGATCGATGCATTAACTGTAATTTGCAGATCTGATCGTACACTTGTGTGAATACACAGGTGCTCAGACAGGTAGCCAGACACACATTAAAAACATTTACTGAAATGTACAGTATATTTGCTCTGTAAAATGTTTGTGTCGCAACGATAGAACAGAAAAGCACTTTAATAAAAGTTTAATCACGTTTAGGCGCAGATTCAGTGTGTGGGCTTACAGATTTGGACAGGTTTGACACGAGGAAGTCTCACATTAATGTATATTTAGCATTGCAGAAAAAAGTGTCTCATCGGAAAATGCTTAGTGAGACAAAAGAACACTGCACCTTTTATACCAATACAAATAAAGCATTAACATTTTCTAACTGTCTACAAGTCTTCACTTCCAATCCGTTATTGCTGACCGGAACAAAGCAGAATCGTTCTTCCTATCTAGGAAATTGTTTTGATTACATTGACCATGTTTTGGATTAAACGTGAACACAATAAAACCTGGTAGCTTTCTACTAAAGGTTGACCTGTTCTCAGGACGTTTTATTTTTAAATTAATGTCAGATGGGTGTAAGTTGTAAGTTAAAACACGTTTTAAATGTTATAAAAGTCCAAACCTTTTACATTTTTGCTCTTTCATGATTTTTTTCCATAGTTTTATTGTTAATAAAAAGATGTTTAATGCCAGATTTCATCGTGACGACTTACCCCACACAACAAAAGGTGTTCTGAATTAATAAATTGTAAAATATTCACTGGAATAAAAAAAAAAATAGCCCCATTCTCACCTATAACATTATAATGCTGATGACGTCACTCGGATATCGCTTACGATACACCTTAACATTCCCTCCAAAACTATGAAAAATTATAATTACCCTCTGACTTGCAACATTTTATGTGAATTACTTCCTTTTTTTTAAGCAATCAAGCCACCAATTACCACTCCCCACCGTATCTGTTTTATAACAGGAAAGTGACATTTGATAGTAAATGGGAGAAAGCACCTGGTGATTTGCGCATCCTGACACCGGCGTGCCCTCCATTGTTGGAAATGAGCAGGCAATCACGATAGCTCATCAGATGACTCCTAATGCAGTTAAAGTATTCCGCAATAATTCCTCCTTGCATTTATAATTACAGCCATAGAGCTCACACCTCAGTGCACAGATTAAAGCCATAAATTATTTAGCGCCTTGCCTCACCGATGGATTCCTGATTCCCTCCGTTGAGCCATTATGCTTCAGAATACCAACTTGCTTTAAATGGAAGCCTGAGGATGATTTAAGATAGGCTGCACAATATGACAAAACGAATGCAATATTCCGGTCATTTGTGTTTCTTAATTAAAATTGAGAGTGCGCCTCTGAAGTGTCTCGTCAAATGAAAGCGTGCCACGGCCGCGGTAACTCACAATTGAGTCATTTAGCCTTTGCGGTTAATGGCGAAATTTGAAACGACCCTGCCACTGGATGGGCACGTGTGACGGGCGAACATTTGAAATGGTTTTCGAGGTAGCCGCTCAATGTCAGAGATTCACATTAAGGGCCTGGATCCTTTTCGTCATTGTAATCAGGGGGAGGAAATTAGCTGTTTCTAATATTAATTCAGAACAATAATTCAAAGTCATTCGAGATTTATTGCCACATTAAAGGCGAGCTCCAATCGGATACACAATCAGGGGTTTAAACAACCCCGCAATTAATTAACTGTGTCTCTTATGTTTATACGGGGTGGCAGTGGAAAAAAATAAAAGCAACACCGCGTGCTAAAAGAACAATAGGATGAGACTAAATGAACAAGCGATTATGCTGATTATTACATTACTGTCCTGATAAATATTGCTGGGCAATTACCAAAGGCCTTTTTTAAGGTCTGGGTTGTGTCTCATTTCACTCTCGTAGGATGTAAATCTGTATACCGTGAACACAAATTCGATCATTATTGATTATATGATATGAATTTAGCAAGATATTTAGCACTGCTGAATAGGACTGCATCAGAAGCCAGCGTATCGAGACACACCCCTGGTTATCGTCTTCCACATCACTGAATGCTTTTGGACCCCTGCATTCTCTGTCATTTCAAAGTCTTAGTCATTTAGAGGGAAGATTTTTTGCAAAAACACATCTACATCGACAGAGCTTCCCCCTGAATGCCTAATCCAGCAAATGTGCTTGTACCGTCTTCTCCGGGCCCGTGTGGATCATCTTGTCAGACAGCCACTTGAGAAGTGTCAGTCCTCTGCCTAATTAAGTCACAGCGGTGGAAAAGGGCCGTGTGCATCCAGACACTGATTTTAAACCGCACAGAAATAAAGCATTTTAAGCGCACTAACTGGACTGAAAATAAACTCAAATTTGTGGGCAAAAATGTCAGAGAGTCGTTAAGTGTCACATGTCAAATGAACAGCAAAATAATGGGGGACCCTGGAGTGAAATGTTCGGAAAATGACTTGTGTTGGAACATTTCCACACTTTTCTGCTCTTAAGAGACGGGTTAAAAAGTGAACACGTCGTTTAACCTGGGACGCCAATTATTTACGAATTAGTTCGCAAATTTTTATCAAAACATTAGGCTTTGCAGAGTATGGCAGAGAACATCTCTGGATAAACTTATACATCAGATGTCCTTAAAAATGTATGATTATTATTTTTAATTAAATGGTAGCATATTTTAACAGGGCATAAGACTGCAACTAAATAGTCACAAATTTGCTAAAAACAAATAGATACGATTTTGCAACAATCTAGTCGCCACTGGTTTCATCAAACATCTTGTTAAAACACGTCTGCGTAACGGGTGAATCGCGAAAGTGTGATTCTTATGAACCAGTTAGCGGTTTAAATCAAACATTTCTGTCTCCCTCACTGAATCATATTTACTGAAGTCATATTTTGATGATGTCCAATTCGTAATAGACCATTTTCTCAGCTTGTGATTATGCGTTTCCACAGTTATTAACATTGTAAATCTGGCAGAATTTTTATTTTAATTTTTATGCCTGCTGCACAAGAGTTTCTAATACAACGGCTAAGGGAGTGACATCTTTAACTCTTCAGACACCGAAATCAACCTCTCAAAATTGTTTCCTCTTTTGGAAAGTCGTAGAAATTAGGAGTCAACCAATTCTCAGTGCTGATATTAAGCATTTTTACAGTTATCTGGTCATTTTCAAAACCGATTTGCCAATCAAATATTTAAAACCAGAAAGTTTTTGTCAGAGCCCTTTTTATTGTTAATTTTGACATTAATTTTCATTTTTACACCAGACATATATATCGGTTCAAAATATCGGTTATTAGTCTACTTAATCTGTAATAATTGGTTTTGACATCGGCCCTGAAAACATATCAGTTAAACCCCTAGTTTAAAATATCGGTTTTCAGTCTACTTGATCTATAATAATCGGGATTGGAATCAGCCCTGAAAAACATACATCATCGACCCCTAGTTGAAAATATCAGTTATCGTTCTACTTGACTGTAATAATTGGTATCGACCCTGAAAAACACGTTTCGGTCGACCCCCAGTTCAAAATATCGGTTATCGGTCTACTTGATCTGTAATAATCAGTATTGGCATCGGCCCTGATGAACACATATCAGTCGACCCCTAGTTCAAAATATCGGTTATCGTCTACTTGATCTGTAATAATCGTTACTGACATCAGCCCTGAAAAAACACATATCGGTCGACCCCTAGTTTAAAATATCGGTTATCAGTCTACTTGATCTTTAATAATCGGTATCTGCATCTGCCCTGAAAACACATATCAGTTGACTCCTAGTTCAAAACATCGGTTATCAGTCTACTTGATGTGTAATGATCAGTATTGGCATCGGCCCTGAAAAACGCATACGGTTGACCCCTAGTTCAAAATACTGGTTATCGGTCGATCCCTAGTTCACAATATATCGGTTATCGGTCAACTTGATCTGTAATAATTGGTATCAAACACATTTCGAATATTTCAAAATATCGGTTATCAGTCTACGTGATTTGTAGTAATCAATATCGGCCCTGAAAAACCGGTCGACCCCTAACAGAAATGTCTTCTTTTCCCTCTTTTGCTTTAGGAACAATTGTAAATCTAAAAGTTGTATTTTTTTGTAGTTTCAATTTATGACTAGAAATTAAACATGACACAAAGTGTGAAAATGGTATCAATATTTAAATCTTTTGTAATAATATATATTTAAAAATATCACTTATCAAAATATCATTCAAAATATCGGTTATCGTAATATTGTTCAAAATATCGGTTATCGTAATATAAATAAATATATTTATTTATTACAAAAGATTTAAATTGAATTTGTCTCTCTCTCTCCGTCTCTCTCTCTCTCTATATATATATATATAATAAGTCAAATTTTATTGATATTTACTTAAATATTTATTGATATTTTTACTTTTGTAATATATATTTATTACAAAAACATTGATGCCATTTTCAAATGTTGTGTCTATATATATATATATATGGACAAAATCAATTTAAATCTTTATATATATATATATATATATATAAAAATAAGTCAACAAATTTTGTTGATATTTACTTAAATATTTATTGATATTTTTACATTGATATTTAGCCTACCGCTGTGTTTTGATATATTTTATTATTTGCAGTTACTGTTTGCAAATACTTTTTACTTTGTTTACCCCCATTCCTGACAATCATGTTAAACTTAGAACACTGCATGCTCATAAATCTGTACGGAAATGTGCGGTTACATCGTAACTTCCTCTTAGACTTTACAGGCTTTCCAGAGCTGTTTACATGCATGCAGTCTGTATCAGGACGGCGGGTTTGGGCAGGGCATATGGGCTGTGTTTTGAGCTTTGGGTCACTGAACCCCGGCTATGTTTACAGGATGAGGAGGAAAGCTGAATCCTGATGGAGTCACAGCTAATTCATATCTCCATGAGTGACAGATAACCTGAGGGCTACCGGCCTGACAGCAGGACCCATTACATCCTCCTGGCTTGCGTGCTCACAGATGGCCTGCACGTGATTGCCGGAGTTGGCACACACACTCGCTCATGCACGCATTAGCTCAGATATACACATGCCAATAGACAAGACTGTCAAAATAGATTGAGATGTACCAACAACAGTAACCCGAGGCCTTTTGGGCTCCATTTAATGGAAACACATAAGTGATGTTCCATTTTTACACTGTCAGCATCAGGAACGCTGCCGATAAAGGCAATTCATAACCAATAGATGCACGCTTACATTTATATAGCACTGACATGCTTTATTCATGTAAGTATCACACTATGCATCAGTCTTGCATCACATAAAGCTGCTGATATACTGTTTGAGTGTTCAAAGACAGAATAAAGAGGAGACAAATGAATGGGAGAAACTGCAGTGCTCAACATCGCAGTTTTTGGCACAGTCATCAGTCCATTCTCAATGTGCATGAATGTTAGCTGACCCAAATTGACAACCTGTTAATTGTCTTTAACTGAAGTGCAATACAGTCAAAAAAAGGACAGTCATAAAAAAATTATATATAAATAATAAGATTGATTTCTTTTAAAAGATGTTCATTTTGCAACAAAATACCCACCAGATTAAGATATAATAATAATAAAGACATATATGTAATATATGAAAGTAACATATGTTTGATAACTTTGTCAGATAATCTCCATTTTATGAGAAATCATGTGGTGCGACCATCAAGAAACTACCAATTTGGGACTTTTATATTGAAATCCATTCAAAGATAGGACGTTGCATTATATACCAATCTGCCAAAGATCCATAGACGCATAAGGCAGGTTTGTAACTCTCTTTCGAATTTGGAAGAAAAAAAACCCTCTTCAGTGGCTGGCATGTACTTACTTCAACAAAACAATGAATATTAAGTTTCTTGTATTTATACAAGTATTTACTTTTATTATACATTTCATAGTGACCTTTAATGGGAAGCTAGCTCATTTTGTTTAGGTGGCCAGTTCTGTGTTTGTAAATTTTGACTGAATTTGAAAATGTCATGTGGTGCAACCAAATAGCATGTGGTGCGACCACTGCATAGTGTTTTCCATTATAGATATATTTCAAAGATTGGCAGTTTCTGTGCTTTTATATTCTATTATTGGTTTATATACATAAAATACTTTATTTTAGTATAATTTGGAATAGATTTTTATGCAATTTGGGTCTTTTCAGACGGTTTATGTTTAATCTTTTTTTACAACATGAGAACAAGACCCCACCCCCCCGACCCAACGATTTTTTAATAGAAATTCAAACAACAAAAACTGGTTTGTGGCTTTGTGGTTAATCAAACTCCCAGCAAAGGGTCAATTGAGCAGCCAAGATTGGGAAAGTTCAGAAATAACTGGGGCTAAAGAAATGCCTACAGTTAATGCCATGAGCTGCACTTTTCACACACGTCTGTTTAAATAGATTTTTAATGATATAAGACCTTTGCGTCATTTGGAGCGACCACTCATCATGTGGTGCGACCAATAGAAACAACTGTATTAAAATAAAAGTAAAATATCTCATTTCTGTGGTTGAAATATGAATCACTGCTACTTATACAAGCATACTTAAGTGAGTGGTATTTTTAAAACACTTTTATTAGTTTTATACAATTTACAGAAAAAAATAAGTCTGCTAACTACATTTAAGAAGGCAACTTTTAAATTATAAAACAAAAATATGAGATCATAATTTACAAAAACTCAAAATAAATGCAAATACTGTGTATCCAAACACTTTAATTACTGAGAACATCTATAAAAATGTTAAGCATGTTAAGGAAATGAATTAATTTGAATAAAAATCATGGTCGCACCACATGACATTTTTTTAAGGCTATGGCAAATTCATAGAATTCAATCACTTAATTTTAAATTTTAATATGAATTTATGTGCATGCAACATTCTTAATGTTTAACAATTACAACAGATATTATTTTTTGTATTTTAAAATTGGCCTGTTGAAAATCCTTATATGTCAATGACCCATATATATAAAGTATACTTGTAATACATGCGCATATATGTTAATGCATACTGAAAATTAGAATATTACTTTCTTAAATAATATCATTTAATATATTTTGAGCTTCATCTCCAGTTCAAAGTGTAATATGCCGTTGTAAACAAATGGCATGTTTTCTTAAATGGCATTTTAAAATTGAAATGATCACAAAGTAGGCTTGCCAAAGTCTTTTGGAGATTTTGTCGTTTCTCCCTACAATCCGACAGAAACTGTACTTGACTGAAAGTAGCTGCCGGCGGTGTTGGCAAGATGGCCGCTGACTGTTCAGACTCATTTCGGGATGGTTTCTGCTCCTAACACAATTCACCGTACAATGGTCCTACAATGGCCAATCTGCCGTGGTTGTGTTGGGATGGCACACGGGGCGAGACCGCTGTCTGTGGCAATTGGCCACGTTCGGCACATTTCTGCTTTGCTAGCTAGCAACAGCTGGAGCGAGCAGTCGGACGGTCGTCAGGAATCAGCATGGCAGCCGTGATTGTGCTGACGCCGGCACAGGGCCTGGCCAGGAGATCAGTGCCCAATGAAAATGTGTGATTTGTTGCTTTTAGATTTGGTGATGTCAGCTCCAATTTCAGGCAGCTCTTCGGCCCTCCGGGCTAGACGCTGTGACACAACCACATACTGATGAAGTGCTGGCAATCGGGACCCAGTTCTTTCATCCGGGCCATAATGGAGGCCTAAACCATCGCACACTCTCTCATTCGGATGTGCTATTGGCATTCGCTCACCTTTGAAGAGAAAAATTAAAGGGTGCCACTGACCCCATACATCTTTTCGCAGTGTAGAAGTGGCTTGCGATGAGCACAGCTTGATTATAGTTTACACACAGGCGTTGTGAATACAGGAGGTCAGGGAAAAGGTCTAAATAATCACATGTATGTTAGGGAATCTTTCCAAATGTTGTGATTGTAAGAGGTTTTGCTGGAGTTATTAGCACTGAATGTGAAATTGGCTGCGGTACAAAGAAGTGTAATGAGACGCTATCATCGCTTTGATTTAAGACTGGCAAGATGGGACGTCTGTCTTTATGCTGTCTGTTTTTTTTTACCTTACACGCATCTTTGTTCAAGAAATACTCTTCAGATGTGTAAATCAGGAACTGGCGGATCAGGAATTCGGAGATAAATTTCAATGTTTCTATTGTAAATTAAAGAGCTGTGGTTAGACTAACCATGATTTGTTATAGAAATAAAATAAAAGGTTTAATGATAATGCAGGGCTGGTAAAATTTGTCATTTAAATTTTTTTTCACAGGATGGTGAATTGGAATTTGAACTAAAATGACAAGAGGAGGCATTTACTGAATTGCACAAGTTTTGAGACATAAATAATTAGAGTTTTGGGACAAATAATGTGACTAATCATATGTTAATTAATTAATTTCTCTAAATACTGATTAAAATGTTGAACAAACAACATGCCTATCAAAACTAGTTTATTTTTGCTATACAGCCCCACAAAATGACCACATATGTGAACATAATTTTTCTTTGGGTTGAATTGCTCCGCCGCCTAACTGACTGCCCTTGGATGGGTTTTGTCGAGGACACCTTTTGCCGGGTTCCTGTCTGGCCTTTTAAAAGGCAGCACCACAACTGGCCAGTGGGAGCTGCACGTGGGATTTGATTTCGCTTGGTTTCCGTTTATCTTTGTTTTATTTTCCGCATCCAACACTTCTACAGCCCATTACATGTTCATGCATTCACTTAACTCTACACTACTGATTCTTGACTGTCTCACGCTACATTGTTTTGTTTCTGTATAGTTCTATTATGTTAATAAATTTTGTGTATTATCTGCACTTTCTCAT
Source organism: Labeo rohita (assembly GCF_022985175.1). Taxonomy (NCBI): domain Eukaryota; kingdom Metazoa; phylum Chordata; class Actinopteri; order Cypriniformes; family Cyprinidae; genus Labeo; species Labeo rohita. Next base: position 4,701,161 of record NC_066891.1, on the reverse strand, counting down.
GTGTCCCTGTTTTTGTTACGTCCTTTTCTAGCCATGGGACATATCAGTAATCCATACAAAAAAAAGTTAATTTAAATGTTAAAATGTATTATTATTATAATAATGATTATTATTATTCAATTTTAACTCCTTAAATTCAAAATCAAATGCATGTTTGATTTATATTCATAATAAAATAAATAAAATAAAATGAAACTATTTATAGTACCCCACATCATGTGTGAACATAATAATGTTTATTGGTAATTTATACAAAAAGAAGTTATTTAAATGTTAACATGTATTATTATTATTACTATTATTATTATTATTATTATTATTATTATTATTATTATTATTATATCATTAATATTTAAATTTTTTGACTCCTTAAATACAAAATAATTTATGCATTATGCATGTTTGCCTTACATTAGATTAAAAACTTTAATTCCATGTAACAAATAAAATAAAATAAAATAAAATAATTATTATAGTGCCAACGTGTGAACGTGTTTATTGGTAATTCATACAAAAAAAAAAAAGGTTAACTTAAATGTTAAAATGTATTATTGTTATTATTATTATTATCATCATCATCATCATCTTTCCATTTTAGTTCCCTTAAATTCAAAATTAATTTAAAATTATGCATATTTGCCTTAGATGGTATTTAAAAATATTAATTAATCGCATGTAATGGATAAAAAAAATAATAAAAAATAAAAAAAATAAAAAATAAAACAATGTTTATACCCCTCATATTTATTTGTAATTCAAACTGAAAAGGTTCACTTAAATAGTATTATTATTATTATTATTATTATTATTATTATTATTATTATTAATTATATTATATTAATTATATTTAATTAAACACTTAGTGTTTCCATTAAATTTTAACTCCTTAAATTTGTTTAAAATTATTATTTAATTAAAAACTACACTTACAGTTCTTTAAAATTCATTACATTTTAATTCCTTAACTTTAATTCCTGAACTTTAAGTTCAGGAACTGAATTAGAATTTAGAGGCATTCTCAATTCATTCCTGAATAGCGAAGCGAACAGCGATGCCAGTAAAACAAGGTTTGCTACATCAGCCGGTTAATCATACAGCCAACAGACGTTAAGCAACCTGGTTTGATCAAGCCTCTTTAAATTCACTACAGCAGCCATACAATTAAAATTTCATGTTAGACATTGTTTCATATGGCGCGTATTTATACAGAGCTACTGTAATCTCCATTGATGGGTAACACATGAGATGCTCAGAGACTTGAGTCTACAATCTTTTTTTTTTGGGGAAGAGCGACACTCCATCTATCCTTGAAAGCACGTCTGTCTCTCCTCCGCGCTTCTCTCTATCGCTGACTGTGCAACACTTTATTTCAGCCGGCCTTTTGAAAAGGTGACTGGATGTGAGTGACGCTTTGCTAAAACCTTTCAAACGTTCTCGTGCAGGTAAAAAGGAAACGTAGACGCTGCTCAATCATTGAGCATGTCTTTCTGGGCCGACCCAGCGTCAAACACAGAAATGAAAGAGAATGAATATTTAAAGACAACCATTACAAGTTGAGCTTGCCACAAGGAAGACAGAGAAATGGAAAGGAAAAGAGGAAAATAGCGACTGCCCTGAAAATTATGACGCTGTCTGTTGGTCTGAGGTACACGCTGTGATGGAGGGCTGTTCCAGATATTGCTGTACGCCAAAGAGCTATTTAAAGTGCGAGAGTTCCTTTACCTGAAACTTTTATAAAGCGAGGTTTCAGATTGTCATCTCTGTCAGTTTTGTTTTTCAAACACCTCGTCTATAGTTAAAATGTTTTGAGAGGTTTTAGAAGTGCATCTGAAGCAAAGCATGAAATCAAAATGGGAGTTTTGTGGCTTTTAGTTCACGTCTGCTAGATTCGAGGGCATCCGCATGCTAGTGCACTGCTAAAAGTTAACTAAATTAACTTTTAAGGCCCAATCGTCTTACAAAGATAAATGCAATATTTTAGTTGTACATAGACCACAGCACTTAACCCACAAGACTGAAGATTGCTGAGAATCAGCAAACGAGATCTTATCATACTTTGTCAAGTCAACTGTGTTGGTCTAACATGGATTTAAGTAAGGCTATTGTGTTTCAAATCTACCAAATTTCAGAAACTTTCCCAGCTCAAATTTTTGATTTTGTTAAGGTTTTTCTAAAGAAAGACAAACCAAAGATTCAGAGCCAAATTAGAGTAGGGTAAAAATGACTTCAGAAAGATGCCAGCATCACTGTGTTATTTTTGCAGAGAGATTGGTTGGTTTATTAGACAAATCAGTTGACTTCAGCAATCTGTGTTGCATTATATGCCAATGATGACAGTTCAAAAATGGGAAAAAGAACTTTTCAAGTTTATCCAAAATTTGCATGGCTGTAACTCAAGAAGTATTAAGTATATGTATTAATATCCTTTTTGGTTTTTAACAAACTTTTCTTTTGTTATCTTCATTTTTAGGGCCCTATATGGTTCATTTCCAAAGATATTGTAAATTGTTAAACTGTACTTGTTTTCAGTGGTCGAAAAGCAAAATGTGGGTCCATGTCTAAATTGTTTAATTTTACCCATTTTTAATGGTCAAAAAACAAATATGGGTCACTTTGCATACAGCTGATGCTTATTGTATTTATAGAGGAATATCTGAAGAAAAATAATCTAACAATATTGAAATAATATTAGAAATACATCTTGTTTCCCTCTATCAAAACAACTGCATAGAACTAACCAGTGCCTTAAATATTCATTTTCCAAAGTCTGCATGTCTTTAACTCAAAGAAGGATAAAAGACACTCCAATATGATTTTAGATTCCGGTTTTTAACCAACTGTTCTTTTACAATCTTCATTTTAAAGGCCCTGTATGGTTCGTTCCCATTGATATAGGAATCTCAATGTGGCTCCATGTCCAAATTGTTGAATTTTACCCATTTTCAGTGGTCGAAAACCAAATGTGAGTCACTCTGCAGACAGACGATGCTTATTGTATTTAAAGAAGACTATTTGAAGAACAAATAATATTGAAACTAGAACTGTATCTTGTTTCCCTCTATCAAAACAATTTCATAGATCATACCTGAGTGCCATAAATATGCTTTTAGACTCCAGGTCTTAAACTTTTCTTTTGTAATCTTGATTTTTAAGGCCCTGTATGGTTCATTCCCACTGATATGGGTATTTCAGTGCGGATCCATGTCCAAATTGTTGAATGTTACCCATTTTCAATGGTCGAAAAACCAAGTGTGGGTCACTTTGCATACAGATGATGCTTATTTTATTTAAAGAAGAATATATTAAAAACAAATAATATTGAAACTAGAAATGTATCTTGTTTCCCTCTATCAAAACAATTGCATAGATCATACCTGAATGCCATAAATATTAATTTTCCAAAGTTTGCATGATTGTACCTCAAGAGATATTAAAGATACTCCGATATAATTTTGGATTCCGGTTCTTAACAAACTTTTCTTTTGTTATCTTTATTTTCAAGGCCCTATATGATTCATTCCCACTGATATGTAAATCTCAATGCAGCTCCATGTCCAAATTGTTAAAATTTACCCATTTTCAATGGTCGAAAACAAGTGCGGGTCACTTTGCATACGGATGATGCTTATTGTATTTAAACAAGAATATCTAAAGAACAAATAATATTGAAACTAGAAATGTATCTTGTTTCCCTCTATCAAAAGTTGCATAGCACGTACCTATCTGTGTGCAATAAATATTAATTTTAAAGTCTACATGGATTTAACTTAAGAAGTATTAAAGATACTCCAATATGATTTTATAATCTTTATTTTCAAGGCCCTATATTGTTCGGTCCCATCAACCCTTGTGCACCAATAAAAAAAAAGTTACACATAGATCCACAGTGGACAAAAATGTCAATGTCAAAAAAAAAGTGTCATAAAAATTTGAAGCGTGGGGGCACAGACTTCAGTGTGGTCTCATTTTAAAGAAGACCCATGGCAGATTACTGATGAAGTAGAAAAAGTTTAAAAAGTGAAATAAAAAAAAAAAGTTATAGAGGTTTAAGTTTATGAAAATGCTTTATGAACAATATTTTATATAAAATATATATTTTATGAAATATTTTGAACTCTAAACCTGCTAGAAAATAAAGCCATAAATCTCAAAAAATGAGCTTTCAGGAAGATTTTGAAAATTTCCCCATAAGATGCCAACAAAACTCCGCTGGTGCACACAGTGGTTGGATTTGTGATTTTCAGTGGAATTTTTCTCTCTCAAATATTACAAGAACACACACGTACACGTACAAAGCACACTCTGATATCCATACCAACACACCCACACAATTATAGCTGCATTATTTATCCAATTGGCTCTATAATTTGCAGAAGCAGAAACAGGAATAAAACGAGTATATGCTTTATTGGCCAAACCTTAAAAAATCTGTTAAAAAAATGGTAAAAAAAAATAATTTTGAAGCCTTGCCAACAGAATGAAAGTCTATTAACAAAAATAGCATAATTTTACAGTTGCATGGCACTGTGATTAAAAATAGCAGTTTTAATGGATTTCAATGGAGACATTTTGAGTGTTAAATTTTGTTGTACCTAGTGCAGAATATTGCACTATTGATTTATTAATGGAAATCGAGGTGAAATAGTAAAAATCCAATAAAAATACACACCTGTGCCAAAATGTACACAGCTGGCAATAAAACAGGCGAAATGATCACAAAAACAAGACTGAAAAGGACAAAAATGTCCAAAAGGTTGCACAAGGGTTAATATGAGGATATTAATGTGGCTCCATTTCCAAACTATTTAATTTGACCCATTTTCAATAGTCAAAAACCAAATGTGGGTCACTTTGCATATAGCTAATGCTTGTTGTATTTAAAAAAAAATATCTTAAAAACAAATAATATTGAAACTAGAAATATATCTTGTTTCCCACTATCAGAACAACTGCATAGACCATACCTGAGCACCATAAATATTAATTTGCATGATTGTAACTCAAGAAATATTAAAGTTACTCCATAATGATTTTAGATTCTGGTTCTTAATAAATTTTTCTTTTGTAACCTTCATTTTCAAGGCCCTGTATGGTTAGGTTGCACAGATATGGGGATATCAATGCAGCTACATGTCCAAATTGTTGAATTTTACCCATTGACAATGACTGAAAACCAAGTGTGGGTCACTTTGCATACAGCTGATATTTATTGTATTTAAAGAAGAATGTCCCAGGAAAAAATAATATTGAAACTAGATCTATCTCGTTTCCCTATATGAAAACAATTGCATAGCTCATACATGTCTGAGTCCCACAAATAATTATTTTCCAAAGTTTGCATGTCTGTAACCCAGGAAGTATTAATGAGATTGCAATATGATTTTAGATTCTGGTTCTTAACAAACTTTTCTTTTGTAATCTTCATTTTTAAGGCCCTGTATGGTTCAATTCCATAAATACAGAGATGTCAATGCGGCTCCAATTCCAAATTTGACCAATTTTCAAATGTCGAACATCAAGTGTTGGTCACTTTGTATACAGCCGAAACGTATTGTATTTAAAGGGGAATGTATGCAGAATAAGTACTGTTGAAACCAGAAATGTAGCTTGTTTATCTACTGCATTAAACATACTTAGCCAAAAAAATGCAAACTTCATGCGTTGGCATGAGACTAATGTGACAAAATCACCTGCTAACCTTATTTGCATAGGTTTAACCGATCTTTTCTTTTCAACGTCCATGTGACACCAGAAAAGTTTCGCATATGGCAGCAACACACAACCAGAAGATCATCTGCCTAGAAAAACTAACAACTTTAACATCTTTTTTTTCTGAATAACATATAATGTAAGTGCTTTACCAAAAACACACATTTTGCATTTCTACTTTTAAATCCTCTGAAATAACAGCCTAGTTTGCTCCTAGTAAATGTGTACCTTTAAACATGATTTTTATGACTGATCATCATTTTCTGACATCTGCCACAGATGCTGTCGATGTTTACATGATAAAACAGGGTTTAGTTCAACTATGACCTCACACTTCAGCTCATGTAGGAGGAAGAAAGAGAGATAGCTGATCGACATCGCTGTTTGTGATTATGAAGATATCTTAGTTCACAGAAAAGAGCTGAGCTTTCATCTGTCACCCGAGTCAACATCTGCAGAGGTGTTAACATCACGTACATGTAAAAACAGCTTCTCCCACACATGTGGTCATATTAACTGACAATGATTCATTTAATCTCTGTTCATCCACACCCATATACTGCAAACAAGACAGAAATGAGAGGAACAGCAAAGATTTTTGCAAACCTAAAACCGAGATTTGTCAACCCACAGATAAAGAAAACGCTAAATGTAAATGCAGTCGAAACCAAATCAAGTGCAGGTACTTTTTAGACGAGGAAAGACTTATCTCTTCAATGTTTCTGCATGTTCATATTAACATACTATTCATTACAATCAAATCACAATAGTTACATTTATACATTTTTAACATTTGTTACACTGCATCAAAACAAAGAATAATTTCTAAAAACATCAAAATAAAAATGCATTTTTCTGTCACTCAAAAGGTCATGTAAACTGGAAAATACCAATTGCATTTTTCCAGTGTAGAGTACTGAACTAATGTAATTAATAGATTGCTTTTATTGCATTTAATTGAATATGCTCAGTGCAGTCACATTTATTTAATGCTTTGACCTACTTTTGACAAATATACACTCAAAAAATATATTTATAATTATAAATGTGTAAGAAAATTATGATTGCATATTTATCTGCCTTCTGTTTGCATACTGTTTAAAAGCTGTTAGACTTAGATGCTTGAAAATATCTACATAATAGTAAAACTATACAAATATATTTATAATATAAAGGATTTGTAAATATTTGTTTATTTCTAAAGCTGTGCATAGATGTAAATATTGCATACAAATACTATGAACGTAATAGGTGGGTGTTATTGCATTAAAAGAGTAATCAGCCAATCGCAGTAAAGTGGAGGCACTTTTCCAGTGACGTTACGTACATTCATCATCCACAACACAGGACCTCAGAGAAAACAATGAGTTTAAAGGGGGCAAAATAAACACTGTCGATGCATGGGTCATGATTAGACAGTGTTACCTAAGAAATAAAGTGAAATGAATATGTTTTATGGTTGCATTGTTGATTATATCTCATCCTAAATCGCCTCCTTAGAGAAACGAGGTACTTATTTTGGCCTCGACACCTCATGAATCCCGAAAGCTCCTAATCGAATAGCACCCACGTTACCGTCGCAAGCTCGTTGACCCTTTTATGTTCCCTTCGAGTCAGTGTTGATCCAGAGAACACACAGTCATCAGGAAAATACAAAGTGAGGCAGAGAGAGAGAATGTTTTGTGTTTATTCAAGCAGGCAAATTTCAATGCACATTTGGCCCATTACAGCGCATCAACATCAGAGAGCAGCACGCTAAAACGAGCGAGAAGCGTACACTTATCATTATTTTATAACATGTCTAATGACAGATTGACAGAGGATTTGCAAATGTGAGCCGACGTCGATTTTGCCAAGTTCGGTTTCCGCCGCTGCCTGCGTGATGCAAGCATACTTACGTGTATAATTTGATTTTGCAGTGGATTTATTAGTACATTTTTATAAAAAGAACCTCCACGCCCCGTCGGTGTGGTGAATCTAAGATGTTCTGATGTTTTGAATCCATCAGACTATGAATAATAGGAATTATGACATTTAGGAGGCTTAAAATGGTGTAAATGCTTCAAAACAATTTCATAAGGAGTCAGAATGTACGTGATGGTGCGGGCAAGCTGTTCGCTTTGATCAGCTGCAGAATCATCACGCAAAAATAAACCTGACCGCGGTGCTAGTCTGTGACCCAAATGCCTTCAGATCCCCACAAATACCGCAGTAGCGGGATTGATGTATCTACAGACGCTTTAAGATACTGTGCGAATTTAAACTCTCTCCCTTTTCACCCACTTTCTGTCACGTAATTTTGATTCAGTACGCTGTGGCGGTAGCGCCCGCCTCGCGTGCACCCTACAGAGTGAATGTGCAAATGAGGTGCAGGATTCCTTTAATCATTGCTCTTTGCTCAGACTGTAGCAGATCAGGGTTCACAAAGAGAAAGGTTGTAATTAAGGTGGACATGTTAGATATTAGATTAACTGTATTAATATGGAAACACTTGAATTGAATAAACATGAAGCTTGAGATAAATTGCTTGCCAAATCTTCACACTCGCATGACAGCGAAGTAAGACTCGCGCTAGCGAGTGAGGATGATGATGGAAATGATTTTTAGAAAGCAGCCGTAATGATCATGATCGTTACAACCATAACTGCACACATGATATGGAATTACCGTGTTTTTGGGCAATGGTAATACCATGATATGCAATGTACTTACAGTACAATGCAAATACCATAGTATATAAATATGGTGATCATGTTTATACCATGGTATACTTTAATGTACTTTGGAGTACTATGCAGATTCCATGGTATACATATGGTAATATGTATTACCATATGTATACCATGGAAAATGTGCCATGATGTGCTTTTGAGATGATGTGCTTTTGAGAAGTATTCATGGTATATAAATATGGCAATTATTTACTATTACCATATTTTTGGACAGGTATCATGGTATGCTTTAAGGTACCTGAAAGTACCATGAAAATACCATGGTGTATATTTATAGTAATCATTTAGAGCCATGATATAAAACAAAGTATCATGGCACTTTGACAAGAACCATGGTAACTAAAAGTACCATGCAAATACCATGGCATTATTTATGGTAATTAGGGATTGAGCGATTATCGGTGCCGATATTAAGCATTTTTATGGTTATCAGTAATTTCTTGTTATAATTAATTTTGACATTAACTTTCATTTTTACGCCAGACATATATCGGTTAAAAATATCAGATATCAGCCTACTTGATCTGTAATAATTGCCATCGGAATTGTTATAATTGAAAGTACCATGCAAATACCATGGTTAATATTTATGATAATCATTCAGAGACATGATAAAAAAATATATATAAAAGTACCATGGTATTACCATATTTTTGGAAAAGTACCATGGTAATACCATGGAATGCTTTTTCAGTACCTGAAAGTACCATGCAGATACCATGATAAAATTTATGGTAATCATTTAGAGTCGTGAAATATAACAAAACACCACTGTATTTTTTTTATGCTTTGAAGCATCTGAAAATACCTCACAAATATCATGATAAATATGTATAGCAATCATTTAGAGCTATTATATAAAACACCATGGTACCATGGTATTACCATGTTTTTAGACAAGTACCATGGTAAAATCATGGTATGCTTTGAAGCACCTGAAAGTACCATGCAAATATCGTGATATTATTTATGGTAATCGTTTAGAGACAATAAAACAATGTACCATGGTATCACCATATTTTTGAATAAGTACCATGGTAATACCATGGTATGCTTTTAAGTACCTTACAGTACCATGCAAATACCACAGTATATAAATATGGTATTTATTTAAAGCCATGACATAAAACAAAGTACCATGGTATTACCATGTTTTTAGACAAGTACCATGGTATGCTTTGAAGCACCTGAAAATACCTTGCAAATACCATGGTAAATATTTATAGTAATCATTTAGAGCTATGATATAAAACAAAAGTACCATGGTATTACCATGTTTTTAGACAAGTACCATGGTAAAACCATGGTATGTTTTGAAGCACCTGAAAGTACCATGCAAATACCATGATATTATTTATAGTAATCATTTAGAGACATGATATAAAACAAAATACCATGTTATTTCCATATTTTCGAATAAGTACTATGGTAATACCATGGTATGCTGTTAAGTACCTTGAAGTAACATGCAAATACCATAAATACCAGTATATAAATATGGTACTTATTTAACGGCATGACATAAAACAAAGCACCATGGTATTATCATGTTTTAGACAAGTACCATGGCATACTTTGAAACACTTGAAAGTACCATGCAAATACCATGAAATTATTTACGGTAATCGTTTAGAGTCGTGATATATAATAAAACACCATGGTATTACCAAGTTTTACATGAGTAACATGGTAAAACCATGGTATGTATTGAAGTACCTGAAAGTACCATGCAAAAACCATGGTATATATTTGTGGTAATCATTCAGAGACATGATATAAAACAAAGTACCATGCTATTACCATATTTTTGAATAAGTACCATGGTAATACCATGATATGCTTTGAAGTACCTGAAAGTACCATGCAAATACCATAGTATATAAATATGGTAATTATTTAGAGCCATGATATACAACAAAATACCATGGTATCACCATGTTTTTAGACAGGTATCACTGCAAGACCAAAAAGTTGGACATGATACCGTGGTATTTTGGACATAAGATCATCATATTTGGACATAATACCATGGTATATTATGACGTACATTGGAGAACCATGTAATACTATGGTCACAATTATAAAAAATAAATAAATACCATGGTACTACCATAGTATTTTGGATATGTCTTGAAAGGACCATGGAGCAAATAAAATAAAAACCATGTTTCATGGATAGCAGTACCATGGTATAAAGTCAAATTCCCTCTTGAGGTAATTGCAAACATATAGTAATGCTTATTTTTTTTCTATTCGCTTTATTGCCATAATCTTTTATGCATTAACGTACTGTAAACTGCCATAATGTGCAGTGACAAATCGTTCACAATAAGACCAGGAACGTGCACTAGGAAAGTAAATACGCTCAAATTTGATTTCATGTTGATTTTAGCTGTTAGCCAAAGAGTATGTAATTGTACAATAAGACACAGCAGAGACTGTCCTTTGAGTACACAAGACACAGGAAGCATAAGTTAGTGTTTAAAACAGCAGTCGGGCCTGAGCTGACAGTGAAAAAAACTGTGGAATCAATAGAACACTCTGTTATCTATCTCTATATCAGCGTTTAAAGAGAAAGATTATATGTCAGGACTGGGTCTGACCAGACGGAGGCAGAGATACATCATTGTGAAGAGTCAGTGGTCTTTTGTGTGTAAATCATACGTCACATGGCCTCCGAGTTCATCCTCAGGCCACGGAATACATTTACAACAGACGCAGACCTCCATATTTCTCCTCCGATTGGCTGTTTCCTGTAGATGTATGTAGATTATTGTACAGCGCTGCATTTGCCTGATATTTATCGTGGTCAGATGTGCCATATCTTTTACAGTGATTCTTTGTGTTGTTATACGTACATCTCAAAATAATGGCTTCGTTTTTGGAGAGAAAACAAAGCATTTATCTTCATGATGAACAGTCGGTCTGACATCATGAGGGTCAGTTCTTACATTAGTGCTAAGGGAACAAAAATAGCCTAATCCACCACACTTTTTTAGGTTAACACAAATGCTAGCTAGTGTTTCACGCACGGTTGCACTCCTAAATGTGTCAGAACAGAGTTTATAATGCAAACTTTATACATTTTCAACACTTGGGTTAGTTTTCTCTTTCAGGTCAACTACAATCAGGCAACAATTTGAAGAGAATTTTGAAGAGAATGGTATATAAAGTAATGCTATATAACATATATACCATGGTAATACTATGGGTACTGGGTAGTTTACTTACAAATTGTAGTCTGATACTGATTCCAAATTGCATGACAAAAATTGCAGTTAGTAAAGTAATGCATTATATTACAGATTTCAGGTAATCTAATCAGACTACTTTTTGATTACTTTTAGATTTCCCAACTTGTTCATCACATTGATTTAAATAGGATAATCTCATACCATATTGACGTAACAATACATAGAGAAAGAAAACAAGCACAACAGAGATTATATTACGTCAATGTTTCCCAAACTGGGGTTCGTAAAGGAACTGCAGGGGGATTGTGAGTTTAATGAAAATCTAATAATTAATTAAATCATAAAAAAGTATTTTTTTCCCCATTACAACAATCAAAATAAAACACTTAATAAAAAATATGAAACTCTGTACTTGTTTAGCTGCATGTAATGTGACCATGTAAATAATGTGTAATCATCAATAAAAAAGTAACTGTAGTCTGATTACAAGCATTTTTAAATGTATTGTAATTTACTTACAAATACTTAATTTTTGGAATCTGATTATGTAATCCAGATTACATGTAATCGGTTAATACCCAGCACTGACTACGGCTTTGAAGTATCTGAAAATACTTTGCAAATAAAATGGTGTATAAATATATAAATGCATGTATATAAATGTAATCATTTAGAGCCACAGTATGAGTATCATGATATTATCATATTTTTAGAAAGAAGACACAGACAGAGTATACTTTAAGTATACATATACTTGTGTTCCTACCTTATTGTAAACACCTGATTCTCTCATGGTTTTCCGTTGTTTTTCCAAATCCTAGTGAGATTCCTCACCATCTACTGCCTACAACAGCAGCTAGATTGTCTTCAAACTGTTGCTCTGCCATGCCAGTAGTTGACCTGAAAGAGAAAACTGACTGTAAGGAAGAAGTTCAGACAAATTTCTTTTACATCACATTTGTGGCAATATGAAGAATGCAATGCATACTTACAAAAACCTCAAAAAAACAAAAAAAAACAAAAAACAAAACATTAAATCAAGATTGTCTAGCTAGAAGCATTTGCATGTAACGTGGAGCATGTTTCAGCCTTCACAATCTTTTACATTTGTAATTTTCATGATTCTAAGCTAGGAAGCTCATATTTACAATTTGGGAACTCACAATTACAAAATCAGTTCGGTCAGAGCAAAATTGCAATGTGCCTTTTCTACAAAATAAATAAATAAATCAGCAAGATTTTTAACTCTACTTATTTCTGAAGGTGCTGTAAACTGAACTGATATATATTCTATAGTAATTCCACCATATTATCGTATTTTGTACATGCAACCTAACAAGATTTTATTGTAAATGAAAAATGTAAATGAAATTAATTTTAGAAACTCTAAAACCTGAGGTAAAGTTTACTGTTAAAATTTCTTACTCATAATCATGACTTTGTGGTGGCATTTGTGTATTCAACTTGAAAACACAATGTTTCTGACATGACTTGAGTGCAACATATGCATTTTGACAAATACTGGAAGGATAGATGCATTTATTTGGCATGGTATATTGCACAAGTAAAATATGAGTAACCACCATATCTGGACAAATAGTATTTATAAAACGGATAGTTCCGGTCCTTGATTCTGATTAATTGAGCTGCATTCAAAGCTGCTGTAATACTCCACAAACATACACCTTTGTTTACTCCGCTTTGCGTCATGCCTACCAACACCCCTTAGCTGTTATAAATTCATTGTAAACCACAGCTTCTTGGGGCTTATTGCTTTAATAACATTATGGTTAAAACATTTGGGGTCAGTAAGATTAAGTTTCCACTGATGTATGGTTTGTTAGGAAAGGACAATATTTGGTCAAAATACAACTATTTGAAAATCTGGAATTTGAGGGTGCAAAAAAATCAAAATATTGAGAAAAATCGCCTTTAAATTAAAAATATATCTTCATCTTCATGGAACATGATCTTTGCTTAATATCCTAATGGTTTTTGGTATAAAAGAAAAATCAATCATTTTGACCCACACAATGTATTTTTGGCTATTGCTACAGATATACCCATGCTACTTTAGACTGGTTTAGCGGTCCAGGATCATATATTAAGCAGCAAGTCTTCAACACTGATAATAAATATATGATATATTGGAATGATTTATGAAGGATCATGTGACACTGAACACTGGAGTAACGATGCTGATAATTCAGCTTTGACTGAAAAAAATAAAAAATAAAAAAATAAATATAATAATAATAATAATATTATATATATATATATATATATATATATATAAATTGAAAAAAATATTTGAATTTATTATAATACTTCACTGGGGTTAGAAATGCATACAAACTAGATTTTAGCTCATAACATAACAGCACCTTTTGCAAACTAAGTTATCTCTAGAATAATTTATCATTTATCACATGCTTTAGAAAAGACAACACATTGCCACCTGGCACAAACAGACAGAAATGTGATATTAAGATACATGAACAAAGCAGATAAGAGACATCCAACACACTTCAACCAACGCAAAACAAGGAATTATATATTTTTAAATAAAGCGTTCCTTCTCAGAGACGCCGTGAAGTGATATTACCAGCTTTCTGGATCTTTACAGGAATAAGATTAACAGCCGGTGATCGTGCGGCGTTATGAACATCAGCTTAAATGTGGTGGGTGAGGAACGAACAAACACGCTCTCTTATTTGCTCCAGTGTGAACTCAGACAGTCATCTAAACCCTGAAAAAAGGCTGTGAAAGCCGTAATTGGCAGGCTGCTCCCATTCCCAAGCATCTTCTATTAAATTTTAGAGTGCCAGGGAGCACTTTCATTTTGCTTTAATGAAGTTTTTAAAAGTTTGACTGATCTTCAGTGTAAGTCATCCAGAATGCCAGACCATTTGTGCTCGGTTCCCACTTTTTTTTCATTATCACTCTCTGTTATGACTCTCTTTCTCTGCATCTCTGCCATTTTATTATGAAGGATAGATCCCCTCTGTCTTCACGGCCAGGGTCTCCATCATTTTGTCTGCTTTCTTTACAGAAAAATCTTAGGTACATCTAAAACACCTCTTTAAAAATGTCAACAGATGTAGATTAGACTTTATGGAAAAAAAAAAAAAAAAAAAAAAAAAAAAGAGGTTGGATTCATTAAAAATAGTTAGTTTGTTTTGACCTGGCACCAGAGCCATCTATGTGACCCTGGATCATAAAACCAGTCTTAAGTAGCAGGGGTATATTTGTAGCAATAGCCAAAAATACATTGATTGTATGGGTCAAAATTATCATTTTTTAATGCCAAAAATCAGTAGTATATTAAGTAAAGATCATGTTCCATTAAGACATTTTGTAAATATCCTACCGTAAATATATCCAAGCTTAATTTTGAATTAGTAATACGCATTGCTAAGAACTTCATCTGGACAACATTAAAGGCGATTTTCTTTATTTTTAGATTTTTTAGCACCCTCAGATTCCAGATTTTTAAATAGTTGTATCACAGTCAAATATTGTCCTAACAAACCATATCAACATCAACGAAAAGCTTATTAATATTGCTAGTAATACCCTAGCTAACATCCACAATACATTAACACGCTAAGCTACTCAGAACACCTTAAAGTTGATGTTATAATTATTTTGACTGCACTAAAGCATACAAACTTCACAACATGTCTTCAGATATTTAAGAAACATATTAAACATACTTGTTTCTCCCAAAAAACAAAGGTACAACCAGTTAATCTGCTTTGAAATTGGCGTTCTGTGTCGAACTGTCTGTTTTTCGCTTGGTCTGTATGACTCCGCCCACTGCCAATTGACTCTATGCACGATCACTTCCGCGTTTGGTCTCAGTCCGCTCAGTTACATCCGGTGCAGCACCGGAAGCCGTTTTCGCTATTGGTTATAACTGTGTGAAACTGGAGCAGGAGAAGATACTTACATACTTTACTCGCTGTTTACAAGAGCTTCCCTGCATAAATGTAAATGACGTTAATCGTATCGTGAGGCAATCAGCTCAGCAGTGAGAAAGGGAAGGGCTTCAAATGATGTATTTAGAGTTACATCGACAATTTTGAGGGCGAGTATTGTCATGCTATAATGTTATACGAATATCGATTCTAGCCATCTTCGTTTCTCACAGTTTATGTCTTTGCATGTATGTATGTATGTATTTATTTATATATCTATCTAGTTACATTTTATGTACATTGCATCTTATGTGATTTTTTTTTTTATTAATATACATTATGGATTTTACTTTATGAACGTTACTAACTATAAATAATATCTCAGTTTTTAGTAAGGCTCAGGTGACAGGAGCGATCTGCGTGAGGGCGACATGTTTCAGGTCGATGAGGAAGTCAGAGAAGCCGCATAGTTTGGGAGTAGGAGGACTTCAGTCAAGACAATCAAGACTTTAGCTAAGCAAAGTTAAGGTTTTAAATAGAGATGCACCGATCGACTTGTGTTGTGCCAGATGTTGCTTGTGCAGCCACATCAGAACTGTTTTGTGTCTCCGTGCAACACAGCGTTTTGTTACTGAATAAATCCACGCTTTTTAACGAATCAAATGAGTCAGTGATTCAGTAATCCATTCATAAAGGCAGTTGTTGCCTCGTTTCTGAATGAATCAGCTGTTTGAACGAATCTGTTGAACTCACGTATTTAAACAGCCTTTTGCTGCCACCTACTGGTTTGGTTTCAATTTATTTTCATTTCAATGCCTACAGGTGTAGAAAACACACACACACCAAAATAATAATAATAATAATAATAATAATAATAAACGAACACAAATAATCATTTAATATTGTATTTACACAACATCACCGTACATGAAAAGTTTAACACTGCATCAAAGTTATTTATATTTGCATTTCTGCATTATAAATGTTCAGTTATATTTATGTTTACATTACTGCATTGCATCTGTTCAAAGTTATATATAGTTACATGTTTACAGTATTGTATTGAAACTATTTATTATATTTAAAAGTTTACATTCCTGCAGTGCAGACAACATTGTATAAAATATACGTTTATATTATTTATTACGAAAATAAATCTAAAATCATCAATCTTCAACAAATGTTTTCCTGTCTCTAATCCTTTGCCCAAGCTTTCACTAATGGGCCATTCTGGTAATTACTATAATGTATAACTATATAATACTATATTGTAATACTTAAATTATAAATCACTGTCAAATTAATCTTATGAAAGAGTTTTGCCGCTAGTATATTTCGCTATAGAATGCGCTATGCGGAAGTAAATGGGCTGGCCGAGATTCTACCGGAAATACGTCAGCAGCGTTCGTGCATAGAGTCTATTGACCCAATAATATTTTCACACCGGGTTGCCAGTTACCGGAAAACAAAACGTTCAGCCATGGAATCAAGCCAGCAAATGAACTGGATCAGAGAGTGCAAACTCTACCCAACCTAAAAGCCTTTATTTAAAAAGCTCTATGAGCAGAGACATAATAAAACGCAGATAAATCAACTCGTCAACTTACAGTGTAAGGCTCGTCGCAATCATTCCTGTTGCGTGTACCTCAATCTGGCAACCCACGTGCGCGTCGAGTCTGAGGAGGAGGCGGAGAGAGAAATATGATTACATATTGCATCTTTAACATCACAGCTTTAAGTTTTCCACAGGTAAGCGCCACTCACATTTTCTTAATACAAGTATAAAACATTTACGAAGCGTGAAACAATGACTAACTTAGATGCTTAGCATCAGACACAAACGCTTCACTTACTTTACATTGCCATGTTTTGGCCAGTAAAGGAAACACCGCGCGTTATATAAGGGAAGAAATGTCAAATGGTGACAGAAACACGTAAACTGGAGAGAATTAGAGACTTGTTCTTACATTTATAATCAGAAACGTCCATTCAGGTATATGAGGACACGCTATGCTAGCCGTTACGTAAACGAGGTCACGTGTTCCGTTTGTCCAATCAATGACAACGACCACAAATATAAACCCAGGTAAAGTATGAGCAATGTCAAACGTGAAACAAGATAACCCAGGACTAGTTTATTCAAGGGTTAGAGTAAAAAAAAAAAAAGCTATTGATTTTGAAGAGCAACTAACGTTAGCTGAACAGACTAAAATAACTCTATATAACTCTACTAGACATTCTAAAACGAATCTTTACAGAAAATGTTTGTATACTGGATACATTAAATTATTTGCTGCAACCTAACGTCAACACCAAATAGAAGAAACAATTACAAATAAATAAAAAATAAATAAATAAAAGACTAATAATGTTTTAAAAAGTCTGTTTTAACATTATCATGAAACAGCATTTATTAATTTAATGTTAATTTCTGTTTATGCTAATACATTGCAAGCTGTATAAATTAACATTAATATAATATTTTAATATAAAATTGCTATATTATAATAAATGCCATAAAATGTTCATTCTTAATACACAATACCTAATGCATTATCAACATGTTAAATGTAATTATTGTAAAGTGTTACTGCAGCATCAAAGCAACTTGAAGTCATTAATTCTCAATGAGAGTTGGCAGGTAATATAAGCATCTGAGACCACTGGTGATGCATCCAAACTTAGTGTTCAACCTTATGCAAATACCCATGTAGCAAACTACCAATGGAAGTGCAAATAGTAAAGCTCATTTAGATACAGCAGTCAAGCATAATACATATTACCTGATTGGTCCATCACAATAGCTTAAATTCCATTTGCAGTACTTGAAATCAAGTGTGTAAATGACAGCATCTGTCACCAAAAAAAATGTGAAGCTAATCCAAATAATGGAAGTGTAGCTATTAATGTGTAGGAATTACAAGTCATATTGTTGTACGTGGTGTTATGGTTTGTAAATTCACTCAAGTGTCCGTAGACAATGTCCTTTTTGCAGTCAGGCTGGAAAAAACCCGAAGCATTTGAAGGCCTAAGGCTTCCACTAATACAAAAAGTCTAATCAGAGCAGCAATCCCTGATGTTAATGAAGGTGTCACACATTGCACAAAGAAAGTTGTGCCTGGCAATCTTCCATTTTTCGGCTGCCTACACCAGTGACATTTCATCTCACATTCAAAGAGCGCCTGGGCCCTTAATGAAATGCATAATTAACATATTCTAATTGTGCTGAGCTCGGTGATGGTTTTGACAGAGCTCACTTTCCATGTCTAATTCAATGCTAATTTAATCTGTTCTTTTCCCGGCGACATGACCTTTCTTGATTGAGTTTCACCGCAAAGAATTTTTTGATGGATTGATTTATCAACCTCTTGGAATGCAACAAAAGCATCACTTTGAGACAGAAGTGGGGGGGGGGGCATCTTCATCGGGAAAAAAACGCAACTGAGAATGAAGACAAAATCAAGAAACAAAAGGAGGGGGAAAAAACAAAATTAAAAAAAAGGAATAAACTCAAGCAACCTGAAAAACGTTTCTGATGATTTACTGTGCTATTAACCCCTGGTGCACAGATTCACTCATCGTCATCCAAAACCGTAATGGCGAATTTTCCCAGCCATTTAATCTCACTTGCTGAGTGTCAGTAAACCAGTGAAGTTGCATTACCTTTTTGTGCAAAGTACTGGCCAAAGTGGAGACGCTGGAGGGTCTTTTAGTACGCCATTTGCATGAGATGACCCATTGTCCCTTTTGGCCATAAATATTTGTATGCATATTCATATTATGGTATGCATAAATGCATATTCCTCATAACTTACCTGATAAAACTGTAAAGTTCTGTGGTAGCTAAAACACTGGTTGTACTGTCATTGCAAAAATGAATCCCTCATACATAGAAATGCAGTTTTGATGGTTCAAATATTATGGTATATTGAATAAAACAATACAAACATTAATGTAAACACATAATACATTATAAAAAACACTATCATAAAGTTATACATTTTTAATTGTTTAGTTAAAAAGATTTGTTTTGCAGGCTGTTTACATTTTTAGAAATTTAAATTGAAACATAATTTAGTTTCCAAATGCTTAAAAGGTGTTGAATTTACACTCTAAGACAAGTGAACAAGACAATTAAATCATTCATCACAATTATTTCTATGCCAATTAATCACCAGCAAAAATGTTGTGACAATTTTATTAATAGCTGAAAACAATCAAATTAGCCAAATCGTCAATAAACACTTGAGAGACGTGTATAACGTGGGTTTGAATTCTGCAGAACTTTCTGTTCAAGCACATTCTATGTGGATCTGTCCATGACCACTGCTGCGAAAACAATGTCTTTACCCTGCAATTTGGCTGGATAATATAAGCCTGCTATGGAACTAACCATGCTGGTTAAACACATCACAATACCAGTGGCCTTAAAAAGCATGTGAACACTTTTGTAACACTTAAAAATGTCTTAAATGTCATTGTATGTGATACAAAATATCAAATCAAGTGGCATCTGAGATCAAATGATAAAGATTTTTTCAGAACTTCACTTATCTGAGCCATTTTTGCAATGTTTTTTAACCAACTTGTCTCTATTTTAGCAGATACATAAAATCAGTTATACTGAAGTTCACATGGTTTTCTTAGTACACTGGAACAACAAGCTGTCACTGGCGTGGCACCTTTTAAAAGGTACTAATTTAAGATATTAATATATAGGGGTAAATATAGAAAAAAAAGTGTACCTTTTAAAAGGGTACCACCCCAGTAACAGATTTTGTACCTTTTTTCGGAATGTACAGTATACTATATAACGACCACATACAAGTACAGTATACAAGTATATAAGTGTAAGTATTTAAGTATAACTATAGATAACTATGAACATTTCACTAATATTTTACAACTAGAAAGTGTTCAAACAGTATGGTTTCACATTTTTTGTTAAATGCCTTGTTTGAGAAGTGATATCCTAAATTACTCAAAATAAATCCCACTTTGATCAATTGTTGCATAATATATATATGCAAACATATATTCATCAATGTTTTGGTATGGATTAAGTGTCCAAATATTTATTAGGGTAACTATGTATGTGACCCTGGACCACAAAACCAGTCATAAGGGTCAATTTTATGAATTTGAGATTTATACATAATCTGAAAGCTGAATAAATAAGATGTCCATTGATGTATAATTTAGGACAAAATTTGGCAGAGAGACAACTATGTGAAAATTTGGAATCTGAGGGTGCAAAAAAATGAAAATATTGAGAAAATCACCTTTAAATTTGTCCAAATCAAGTTCTTAGCATTGCATATTACTAATCAAAAATTAAGTTTGATCTATTTATGGTAGGAAATGTACATAATATCTTAATGGAATATGATCTTTACTTAATATCCTTATGATTTTTGGCATAAAAGAAAAATTTATAATTTTGACCCATACAATGTACAAATATACCCCTTGTATATAAGGCTGGTTTTATGGTCCAGAGTCACATATTTTAACCATGTGTAAACAAAAATATAACATAATACGTTGCAATTAAGGTGCTTACTCTAATTTTTTAGCCATTTTACTCTTAGTAATTTAATAATTTAATAGATTTCATAATTTAAACGTTCAGTTTTGAAGTATCAGATCAGTATTGGTGATATTGGCCTTTAAAAGCATTGGTATCGTATCAAAAACAAAATAAGTAGTATTGCCCATCCCTGAAAGATACTAATATTTATCTTTAAGGTATTCAGGGGTTAAAAAAAAAAAAAAAGTACAAAAGTGTACCTTTTGAAAGGGTACCAACTTTTTTCTGAGAGTTTACAGTAGCCATAGATAATGTTTCACAAACATAAAAGTGTTCAAACAGTATATGGTTTCACATTTTTATAAAATTTGAGAAGTGATATGCTAAATTTCCTCAAAATAAATCCCACTTTGATCATTTGTTGCATAATATATGCAAAAATATGCAAACATACATTCATCAATGTTTAGGTGTGGATTAAGTGTCCTAATATTCATTGGGGCCAGTTTATATAGTTTGTAATGATTTAGGGCCAAATCTTTTAACAATTGAACTCAAGGCCTTCTTAACCATCCCCAAGCTACCGTTTAAAAGAGAAAAACACTACGCCAGAGACATCACAATGTCACAGTTTTTCCATCTCAGAACAGGTCGGGACTTTCTGTGTCACCCCTTTATTTTGAAGAACCGCAAGTTCACTAAACTGCTCTCTGTTTGCCATCCACACAGCGAACGGTGCGATTCCACCTCAGGATGGAGCTTTCAGCTCACTCGGAGACCTGAGAGAAGCATACGACAGCTCATAATCCAGCAGCGCTACAGTAATTCCCTTCACCTGCCATTTTGCTTACCCCACATTTAGAGTAGAGTTAGCGCAGTGAGATGCTGGGGAACTGCGTTCCAACTGCAGCTGTCTGTCTTCGGGAGAGACGAGGGATTATACATTCGCTCGTACGCGCACACACACACACAACCGTAATTGCAACACTGCCGGGCCCGCCCTCATTTGCATCTTCCCCTTCCGTAGACTTTGATTGGCAGCTGTACATGAAATGCCACATCAGTTGAAAGTATGTTGTGAGCTGGCACTAACGATCCCCGTGGCTCCGGGGAGACCTGCCATATTGTAATTTGGTTATCAGGCATGAAGGAAATAATTCTAAGTGCCAGGATATGTGAGACAGAATAAATGCTTCAGTGCCACACGTTGCCCAGGGTGACAGTTTTTATTTAATGTACAAGAGGCTCCTGTTGCCGCCAGCATTTGGGTAGGGGATCAGCAGAAGCAGAATTTCTCAGTCTTTCCGCCGATTGGAATAGAGAGAGCGGAGGGAGGAGCAGGGGTGGGAATGTCGGCCGCGGAAGAGCATAATTTTTTAAGGCAGGTGTCCGTCTCCGGAAATTCTGTACGCTGCAAAATCTGTAATTACCTCCTCAGTGGTTCCATAGGATGACAGAAGCGGGGGCCTCCCGTAGAGATGATGCTGAATTGCAGGACAGACTGGCAGAGAGCCGCGGAAGACTGTGGAAGATTGCCTCGCGCGCTCAACGCGACGTTGAAGGGCGGTACTGATCGAGGCTTTCTCATAAGCGGCGGAGGCCTTATTTGTTTTGATGCGCTGTTTTTGCATGGGGAGCCAGACCCCTTGAGATGGAGCTGTCACATTGCAAAGAGAAACCCCTGACGCTGGCAGCAGCCCCCGGGCAAAATGAAAACAAGTAAGTGGCATAGATGGAGGATGCCAGCTTGCCTTTTTCCTGAGCAGTCCAATGAGAGTGAAGCAGTCCAAACTCACTATGCACCAGGAGTAATCAATGCTTGCTGATGAATGGTGACAAAAGTTTATGCGAAGGAACAGAAAGGTACACGCATCACTCCACAGGTAAAAACTTAAACGAATGCATGCGGCGGAAAAACGGGAGCGGCAATCAAGAATTCACTCGGCGTCTTGGGTTCGGCCAACCCCTGCCTCACACAATTAAGCTAATTATTAATGAATTCGAGGGTTAAGAGAGCAGCCCCTGCCAAGATCCTTCAAGTGAGCTGATTGAAAGGCGCGAAGCCTGACATTCCCCGGCCAAGCACGAATCGTTTGTCCGTTGGGATAGAAGCCGCTCAGTTCCAAATGCCATGTGTGGGGGACACACACAATGGGCTCTGTGCGCCGCTATTATCCCTGATGTCAGCAGCCTGTGCCCTCCTGCGTGAAGAGGTCTCCTTGTCGGCAACCACGCCACTCTGCAACACATCATTTGGTAGTCTGTCAATTTCCCCAACGTTATCAGAACGGGTGTAAAAATAGCAGACAGACCTGTCATCCAGAACCTCTCTGTACCCTTTCCCTTCATCCGCTGGAACCCGAGTGCCAGTCCGAGGGAATCCAGACGGGTGGCGTTTAAGGAACGCATGAAGGTCATGTGTTCATCTCGCTCAAGTGTAAAGGCTGGAATAGACTACATGACTTTTGCACAGATTTAGAGTCTGGATGAGTCGACACTAGGTGCTGAAAGTGAGAGTTAGTCTGCAGATTTGATTTGATAGATTTCATCACGTAGTGCTGGGATGGCAAACGTCGGTCCTGAAGAGCTGCAGCCCTGCAGAGTTTTGCTTCAACCCTTATCAAAAACACCTGAACAAGATAATCAAGGTCTGAAGGGTTACTAGGAAGCTACAGGCAGGTGAGTTTTAATTAGGGTTGGAGCTGAGCTCTGCAGGGCTGCGGCTCTCCAGGACCGGAGTTCACCACCCCCTGGCGTAGTGTATGATGATTTTGTAGCTTTAGACTAAGAGTCCATCCTGTCTGATCATGCCAAACATGTTTGCTATTTTCAGCCGATTTTAGAACATATATTGTTTTTAATTTGTCACATGTCTCTAACCATGTGCATGTTTCTGTTTGGAACAACTTTAAAGTCTGATATTGTGCAATCCTCAGTCATTTGGTGCATGATGCTAATTTTTTCTCTGTAACCATTTACAACCATTTTCTCTGTAACCGTATGATTCCTAGTGTTGAGTATTAAGCAAGCAGCAACCTTCCGGTCTCTCTCTTGAAACCAACACGGAACTGACTTAAACTGCAATTCATTGACTAGCCACTAGACTGGCTCCAAAAGGGAGTCAAAGGGAGTCCCATAGACACCCCAAGTTAAAGTGCATTTACAGCAAAATATGATATAAATACAAAATATGTTTACAGCCTGGCACAAAAAGTGGTGGTTACGTTTTATGTCGATAGTCCACTTTAGACATTCTACTAACTATAAGTAACTTTGCAACTACATGTCAACTAATTCTCATTAATTTGCAACCACATGTCTACTAACTCAGAGCAGACTGTTAGGTTATGTTTAGGGTTAGTAGAATAACTTGACATATACTTGCAAAGTTTAGAAGAGTGTTATAAGAAGAATTAAGCTGACATTAAACATGCACTTGCAAAATTACTTACTGTTATCAAAATAAAGTGTTACCAAAGTGGTTTTGGTCTATATGTGTAATTTAAAATCCTTTTAAAACTATATAAAGCCTTAAAGCCGGGACACACCAGCGGTGAGCAACTAGTCGCTGTAAAAAGTAGGCAAGGCAAGATCTTGAAATGTGTTTCTGAGTGTTTGCTGAACTGGTGGATTACTGAGCTGAAATCACTCGTTGAAGTCATGTGTTTTATTTAGGGCTGTCTCTATAGGCTGCGTTCATCATTTTGAATTTTAGGTTGTACCTAGCCAATAAAGTGTTTAATTTTCGAACCGTCATTAAAAGAAGAAGATGAAATGCAAACAGGGTGTAAACATCGTTTTCAGAGGCGTGCTCTTCCCTAAATCTGACATACCCCAAAGAAGGTAGCGTTGGCACTGAGTGCAGATTTGACACTTTAGTGGAAACGCACCGTTAAAGTTCTGCATAATTATGAGCATGGCCACTTGAGTGACAGGTTGGTTGCCACCACTGTCACCACCGTCGAGCTAGGCAGGCGTGGTTTCAACAACCAACTCCCCCCACGTCCCGTCTCCATTTTCGATTGTCCAGGAGTGATGCACGATGACGCACAGCCAAGAAGACTGACATCAAGGACACTACGTCCATGTTTTATTTTACAGTCTATGGCATTATAAGAGTAGTTCACTTCCAGAACAAAAAAATTACAGACAATGTACTCACCCCCTGTCAACCAAGATGTTCATGTCTTTCTTTCTTCAGTCGTAAAGAAATTGTTTTTTGAGGAAAGTATTTCACGATTTCTCTCCATATAATAGACTTCTATGGTGCCCGTGAGTTCGAACTTCCAAAATGCAGTTTAAATGCATCTTCTAACAATCTCACCCGAGGAAGAAGGGTCTTGTCTAGCAAAACCAAAAATAAATACACAAAATAAACAAAAAAAATACAATTTACATACTTTTTAATCTCAAACGCCTGTCTTGTCTAGCTCTGCATGTACTCCAGTTCATGACAGTTAGGGTATGTCGGAACACTCCCATCTCATTTTCTCCTCCAACTTCAAAATCATCTTTTTTTAGAAAATAGCCATTTGAAGCTGCATTTAAACTGCATTTTGAAAGTTCAAACTCAGGGGCACCACAGAAGTTCCTTATAAGGAAAAAAATTCTGAAATGTTTCCTCAAAAAACATAATTTCTTTACACTAAAGAAAGAAAGACATGAACATTTTGGATGACAAGGGGGTGAATACATTATCTGTACATTTTTGTTTTGGAAGTGAACTACTCCTTTAAGTCACGTAGTGTATTCCAGCTCTAATGTGATCTGCAAATGCAGGCCCACAGGTAAAGCATGCTAAAATTAGCCAAAACATTCAAAAACAAAGATGCAAAGAGTGGGGAATGTATAGAACTTGGGGGGAAAAAAATCCTGCCAGAAAGATTCTGTGCAGGTTTATTGAATAGAGCCTGGGGCCTATAACATCTTAGACTCTAGAGTGGGTACATGACATGACCACAGGTTTTTGGACACTGTCTTTTTAATGAACAAGTTTAGCCATTACAAAAATGTACAGAAAGTCAAGCATACACCCACTGTGATCTCCCTAAACCTTACGGTGTGAAAGAACTTGACTGATCTGCACAAAACTTCACTTAACACCTTTAGTATTAAAGGAATGGTTCACCCAAAAATAAAAATTCTATCAATAATTACTCACCCACATGTTGTTCCAAACCTGTAAGACCTTCATTCATCTTTGGAACACCAATTAAGATATTTTTGTGAAATCTGAGAGCTTTTTAACCCTGCATAGACAGCAACAGTACTACCATGTCCAAAGCCCAGAAAGGCAGTAAGGACATTGCTAAAAATAGTCCATGTGACATCAGTGATTCAACCCTTATTTTATGAAGCTACAAGAATACTTTTTGCCCGCAAAGAAAACAAAAATAACGATTTTATTAAACAATTTATTCTCTTCTGTGTCAGTCTTCGACGCATGTTCACAAGTACTATGACACATACATGTGGTGCTGCTGGTTTGCAAGCAGAGGAATGCACTCATATGTACCGTGATACTGTCGTGAACATGCGTTGACTGACACAGAAGAAAAGAAATAAAGTTATTTTTGTTGTCTCTGCACACAAAAATGATTCTTGTAGCTTCATAGCTACATTCTTAGACTATTTTATCGATGTCCTTCCGGCCTTTCTGGGCCTTGAATTTGCTGTCTACACAAGGTTAGAAAGTTCTTGGATTTTATCAAAAATATCTTAATTTGTGTTCCAAAGATGAACAAAGGACATACGGGTTTAAAATTAACACCAGGTGTGGTGTTCAAGTGTCCATGCACTTTTGGTAGTTTATCTTAAATGCTTCTCTTTTTGTACAACCAGATGGGTTGTACGCATCAACACCACCTCTGCAATTTTATTCCACAAACCAAACCCATTCCTCATTAGAGATAAAAACCTTCCATTGCTTGAGGAGAAAGTGCAACCAAAGGCAAGGCATTGGCCCTTGATGGCCCTCGGTCCCAGAGACTGACTGGTTGACAGGGTGAGGAGAGCTGATTGATCTGATGACAGATCCTTCTGAACCTCAGCCTCCATTCTGCTCTCTGCGGCGATATCTGTAGAGATCATTGACGTGCAGGGTTGATACCTGATCAAACAGGCTTCTGAACTGCCAAACACGGGGCATCATTAGCAGCGGCGGCCCGTCGCTGGGGAGATGTCGGCTGGACGATGGCCATGTGGTGTTGATGCCCGGGGGAGATGTCTGGCGAAGTGGGTGGTCGGCGGGTTGAATCTTCACCTCGGGGTGTGTGCGAGGAAGGTCTGCTGTTAACTAGCAGCCAGAAAACCAGCCATCAGCTTTCGTATGAAAGGGTGGAAGACTAAAAAAACCAAAAAAAAAAACAAACACACACGTAGGTCTAAATCCACCTTGCACAACCAAACTATTATAAAGCTTATTTTAAATTAATTTTGTCTATTTGCATTTAAAGTGTCATGATAGGAGAAGTCCACTTCCAGAACAAAAATTTACAGATAATGTACTCATCCCCTTGTCATCCAAGATGTTCATGTCTTTCTTTTTTCAGTCGTAAAGAAATAGTTTTTTGAGGAAAACATTTTACCATTTTTTTTTCATATAATGGACTGATATGGTGCCCCAAGTTTGAACTTCCAAAATGCAGTTTAAAGGCGGTTTCAAACAATCCCAAATACAGTTGTAAACGATGCCAGCTGAGGAAGAAGGGACTTATCTAGTGAAACGTTCAGTTATTTTCATAAAAATAATACAATTTATATACTTTTTGATGTCAAACGCTCGTCTTGTCTTGCACTGCCTAAACTCTGTTTTGACATGACAGTTAGGGTATGTCGAAAAACTCCCATCTCACATTCTCCCCCACCTTCAAAATCATCCTATATCGCTGTTTTACCTTTTTTGTTAAGGGTGTTTGATCTTCTTTGCATGTTCACTTTGCAAAGACTGGGTCGGTACTTCTGCAGCGATGTAGGATGAATTTAAAATGATTTCTGAAGTTGAGGGAGAAAATATGATTTATCGACATACCCCAACTTTCTTAAACCAGAATACACAGAGTTCAGGCAGAGCAAGACAAGACGAGCGTTAGAGAAAAGAGCATTAGAGCGTTAAAGTATTTAAATTGTATTTTTTAAAATAAAAATAACTGATTGTTTCACTAGATAAGACCCTTCTTCCTTGGCTGGGATTGTTTACAACCGCATTTGGGATCGTTTGAAGCTGCATTTAAACTGCATTTTGAAAATTCAAACTCGGGGCACCATATCAGTCCATTATATGGAGAAAAATCTTGAAATGTTTTCCTCAAAAAACAATTTCTTTACAACCGAAGAAAGAAAGACATGAACATCTGGATGACAAGGGGGTGAGTACATTATCTGTAAATTTTTCAAAATGGCATGATGTTACAGGAAATAGATTTTAAAATTTAGAGTAAATATAAGTTTTTGCTTAAAACCTAATCTATTTTCTATTCACAAGCACTTTTTGACAAACCAGCACAATTATACAACTAAAAACTCAAACGGCAGCACTAATTCTCAAAATAATGTAATATCCAAATGTTTGGATATTTTATTGCAGCCTCTTGCAGTGCATGACTGTATATTTTACGAGCAAGTCTTTGTTTTCACCCTTGGCACTGCCAGACAAACTCATATGCGTTTCTGGAGATGGGAACGTTTCAGGCACTCAGATACGCCCGAGAGAATTAGATGGTAAACCATCAGTTTGAGAGGAGAAATAGACTTTGCCAGTGGTAGTTTTTGAGATGTGAGAGCTTGTTTACGTTGCCGTTTTAAGCGTAACTCTGGCTGACAAACGAAACCAGATGGAATCACTTATGATTATGTTACAATAATGTTTTGCCTTTGAATAAAAAGACTTCCTTTACCATAAATTATTGATTTTGAAAAGCAGATACACTAGACGGAGCAGCATCCTCTTCAAAAGTCAAAATGTAAACGTAGACGTACCACAAAATTAACTGCATACCGTGTTTTTAATGTTTTGGAAGGGATCTGTGATTCTTTTGTGTTCCGCACTTCCTGGTTTCAGAAATCCGATGCGACCGCCACACTTCCGGATTGTATTTCCTTTTACCTTGATGAAGCTAGAATTAGAAGTGCATTGTCATAAGTTCTCACAACTGTTTAACCTATTAAAAAAAACTATATTTACTCACCCTCATAGAGCAGAAGAATCTGTGGACAGTTCATGATGAGCCCATCAGTCAAAAATAGGCAAAAAAAAATCTGAAGCCATTCGCGAGCTTTCTCAAATGACAGTTTTATTGTCATAAATGAGTTTTGAGAGCAAATTACAACCTCAATTTTAGTCTGTTTCTCCAAAAACCCAATTATATGACTTAAGAAGACTTGGAATATAGCAATAAAAGAAGCATGTGACTATATGAATATTCTTCGAAAAAATTCTCCTTTGTGTTCCACGCACAAGAATAATACCCTGCTGTTTTGGAACGACACAAAGTTGAGTAAATGATGACAGAATTTTCATTTCTGAGTGAAATAACCCTTTAACCAATGCAATAAAGGAAACGCAACCCTCCTCATTTAAAACTTTTGAGAATGGAAAACACATGGCGCAGGTACCAAAAGTACTGTAAGAAAGAACACAAAGTACAAAAGCAAGTACAGTTTCCAGAAGACAGTGACTGCCTTGGCTTCAGTCTTATCGTCTGTGATTTCGCGGACTTCAAACAATCACGCCGCGCTCTTGATGCAGGCGTGGCGGAGCGGATCTTCACATTTAGCTTTGACATCTCAGACAATTGGGAAGAGAAAGGCAACCTTCACAACTTTGAAGCGCACATGAAACTTAGATCAACTGTATTTTTAAAGGTGCGACGGGGGGACTCGCCATCCTCAAACCAGGACTAAATCAACATTTCAAAGTCTCCACTGAGCTCTTCACTTCTGAGTCGGATCACAGAGCTGTGGATTGGCAAGGCCTCATTTACATGGTTCTGAAACAGACGGCTACTTCATCTCATCGAGAGGAGGGGGGATTCTATCAAGTGCACTTTATGAAGCCTAAAAATATAGCTATT
Organism: Labeo rohita; assembly: GCF_022985175.1. Taxonomy (NCBI): domain Eukaryota; kingdom Metazoa; phylum Chordata; class Actinopteri; order Cypriniformes; family Cyprinidae; genus Labeo; species Labeo rohita. The sequence goes on along the minus strand of NC_066891.1, from coordinate 4,671,005 downwards.
TCTTCCACAGAGGGAAGAAACGCTGAAAAATAACTACACTTCGAGATCAAAGGTGGGCATAATTGACATGTTATATCTGCACAAATAGAGCAGAAGTGGGCGGACCGCTCAATGATAACCAATAGTCACACGGGACAGTAGGGGTGGGCGGAATCACGTATGAGTCATTTTATATCACAGTAACGGTACATATCGTGATATAGTTATCTTTTTCTAGAAGTTGTGTTAATGCCTATTTATGGATAACCCAGTCATTTGGATACTTTGCAAACGAAAGGTACTTCATCTTGTTTGAATTTAATGGACCACTGGATGTGCTCTTATAGACATTTTTGGATTTCACTACGTTCTAGATGGTGGAACCTCGCCATCATTTATAAACAAAACACACTCTTGTGATAAACAGCACCATTATGCTAAACTTTTTTGTTATTATTCATTAAAATAAATCAGACTTCCCAACACAACTATGCAGAAACAGCTTGTCACTGGCACAGGACCCTTAAAGGGACAACTTTGTACCTTATTTACCCCAAAAAGGTTCATACTAAGGGTTACATATTTCTACTCTAAGGTACTAATAATGAAGTCAAGCCTATTTGACTTCACCTGACTTGATTAATGTGCACCTTTAAGGAGTATATAAGGTACATTTTTTTCCTTAAAGCGTTACTGTCCCAGTGACAAGCTGCTGCAGCTATAAAAGTACAATTTCTGTATTATTTTCTGCATTTTATTATCACTGATACTATTATAGCTTTTGTTGATATTTTGAAAGATTTAATTGTTTTTTATTAAGCTTTAGTGTTAGTTTATTTACCGTACTGGTCCGAATATAAGATGACCCTGATAATAAGATGACCCCCTTTTTTTTCAAGATGTACCCTTTGGAAAAAGGCTTTTTGAAAACCAAATCTTGTGTTTTATTAAGAAAAAGATAAAATTTCTTTAATTATTTCATATTGCATAAGTATACTGGTAAAGTGTACCAACAATCACATTTAAAAATATACACTATCAGCTTATTTTATATTAATTTTGTCTGTTTGCATTTAAAGTGCCATTAAAGGAGAAGTCCACTTCCAGAATAGAAATTTACATATAATGTAGGGCTGTGTATTGCCAAAAATCTGCCGATACGATACGTATCACGATACAGGGGTTGCGATACGATATGTTGCGATACATTGTGATACTGTAAACAAGACGATATATTGGGATATTTCTTGTTTTATGAATAGGACATCATTTTAGGAAAGCTGTAATTAAGAACACAACCATATGCAAACCATTCAATGTTACTGAATCACTTTTTGTGCAGTACAAGTAAAGGGGGAAAATAAAGTGGTTGCGAGATTCTTTAGTTATTAAATGTATAAAATGTAAGCTTTTATAAAAAGACCATATATATTTCTAGACCCTGCTTTACAATTTAAGTTTATAACCATGTCACATGTTATAACCATGTCAGATCATTTTGATCTTAACTTAAGAATTACATCTAATATCAATAAAAAATAAAGTGCTTGCAGGATTCCTAAAGAAAACAAAAGTTTTATCTGATAAATACAGATATTGGACATTCTGAGAACCTTTTTGTTCTGCGAATTTCGCAAGTTTTTCAGTTTGTAATTATGCCTGGCGTGAAATCGCCAAGATTACTTTTTAATCTCAAACGCTCATCTTGTCTTGCTCTGCCTGAACTCTGTGTGTTTTGGTTCAAGACAGTTAGGGTATGTCAAAAAACTCCAATCGTATTTTCTCCCTAAACTTCAAAAATTATTTTAAAATCATCTTACATCGCTACAGAAGTACCAACACAGCCTGTGCAAAGTGAATATGCAAAGATCAAACTCCCTTAACAAAAAAGGTAAAACCGCGATATAAGATGATTTTGAAGTTGAGGGAGAACATGAGATGGGAGTTTTTCAACATACCCTAACTGTCATGAACCGGAAAAAACAGTTCAGGCAGAGACAAAACAAGACTTTAAAAAGTATATAAATTGTATTATTTTTATGAAAATAACCGATCGTTTTGCTAGATAAGACCCTTCTTCTTCGGCTGGGATCATTTACAACTGCATTTAGGATCGTTTGAAGCCGCATTTAAACTGCATTTTGAAAGTTCAAATTCGGGGCACCATATCAGTCCATTATATGGAGAAAATCCTGAAATGTTTCCCTCAAAAAAATAATTTCTTTACGGCTAAAGAAAGAAGAACATGAACATCTTGTATGACAAGGGGGGTGAGCACATTATCTGTAAATTTTTGTTCTAGAAGTGGACTTTTCCTTTAACAAAGACTTTTTAAAAATCACTAGGGGAAAAATTAATGGAAAAAATACTAGAGCCACTTAAAAAGTGGGTGGGGACTAACGCACTCTTGCGGACTAGCACATGTCTGACAGTCATTATTTTTGCATTTCCGTTTAACGACGCAGAAATTACACAATCTACCTTTAAGTTAGTAATGCCAGTCAGTTGCTCCTCAACGCTCATACCATCACACCGCCCCGCTCTCCGGGAAGCCGGGTAGAGATCGTTTCGGATATCCTTCCGAGCAGACGTGCAGATTTATAGCCTGTAATGGGGAAAGCGAAAGGGGGAAAAGAAAGCGCAAAAGAGAGGAGAAAGTAAGTTTGAGTGACTCCTTGAACGAGCAGGATCTGTGGTCCTGTCAGCTGATTAGCCCTCTTGATTAGCATTTATAAGAGGCCCTGGTGCTCTATTATTTGCATTCCTATTTAGCCATGATTTTGTGGAGGGCGCTCCGTGATTAAACTTGTCACCGGTCCTGATTGACAGGGTCAAATCTTCACATTCCACTCGTCTGAAATGGAAGTGCGCGAGAAAGAGAAAAGGAGGGGAAAAAAACGATTGTCAGCTATTCTTCGCACTCCTGACGAGCTTTGTGAAGGATCTCTTTCAACTTCTCTCATGCTTATCCCTTTCTTCCCCCCCTCTCTCTTTTCTAACTCTATCACTTTTTCTCTCTGCGTCTCCTGTCATCTTAGATAGGTCAGGAATGTTTTAATTTTAGGGATAGATTCGGCCTGTCACGGAGGCGAGATGACGTGTTGCTCGGGAGATGAGACGTGAAGGGTGTAAAACAATAAAAAAAAATAAAGTGCGAACAAAAAAAAAAAAAAAAAGAAAAGTGCTCACTTTATTAGACAGATTTAATTACTCTGAATAGGGATTAAAACAGGCCATTCAGTGAAGTGTGAAATTAACCCTTGATTACTGATGAATCTCTGAATGAAGGCTAAAACAACCATTTGGAGGGGCGAAAAAAGCGATACTCTTCAGCAGTAATTGTTTTTTGGAAAGGAGATCGCATTTCCCTCGCATTACCATGCCTCTGGTGTGGCGGGCTGATGTCAGGTGACTACATTATTAACAGTGAAAATGCTAACAAAGACATGACATTATGTGAAATCCAGCGCTGCGCTTGCATCAGGGACCACTAACCTTTCGGAGAGACTGGACTGCCTCCCCAAGGATGAGCTCCTGGTAAAAAACAACAATTAAAAATGCAGAAATGAGCCGAGTTGATGCGGTCTGTCCAATCTGATGAATATACGGCGGGATGAATATTAGACGTGCTGTCTTAATGGGGCCGAACTGTTGTTGGTCGCCATTTCTGTCAAAATACCAAGAGCGAGAAAAGTAATAAATTACTGGAAGGTATTCACATTTGTAAACAGAATCGTGATGACTTTTTTTCTTGAATTGGGAGTATTTGTAATATAATATAATATAATATAATATAATATAATATAATATAATATAATATAATATAATATAATATAATATAATACAATATAATATAATATAATAGCAAATAGTGTGATTGCAAAATCTGTCCTAAGTTTATGCTAGTGTGTACAGTTTTACAACAAGATTTGAAACAGCATTCATAACCCATTTTGCTTCTATAATATAATATAATATAATATAATATAATATAATATAATATAATATAATATAAAATAAATGATAAAATAAATAGTAATAAATAAAAATAATGCTAGCATTAATGTGTGCACATTTTTTGCAAGTCTTGTGTGCATTTTACTTCCATAATATAATATAATATGATATAATATGATATAATATAATATAATATAATAATAATAATAATATATTAGAAAATGGTGTTTGCAAAATCTGTCCTAATAAGTTTATGCTAGTCTGTACAGTTTTACAACAAGACTTGAAACAGCATTTATAATCTATTTTATAATACAATATATTAAAAATATTAATTAAAAACAAGTCAATGTGCAAAATCTGTCATGTTTATGCTAGTAGTGTTCATAATCCATTTTGCTTTTATAATATATAATATAATATAATACAATATAAATAGTAATAAACAAAAATAAAGTTGGCATTAATGTGTGCAGATTTTTTTGCAGCAAGTTTTGTGAGCATGAAACAGTGGGCACAATACACTTTACTTCCAAAATATAATAATATAATATAATATACAAAATAAATTATAGCATTAATGTGTGTACAGTTTTGCTGTACACAAAGAATTTGTGAAGATTAAACTGTTCATAACCCATTTTACTTAAAAAATGTAATACAATATAATAACACTAAATAAATAATAAAAATATAAACTAATAGATTGCTAGCATTAATGTGTACACACTGTAAAAACAATTTGTTGTGTCAACTTAATTTGTCACCCCGCTACCCTAAATTAATTTTTTTATTTAAGTCAACTCAAAACAAGTTTAGTCAGCTTAAAATGTTAAGTTTTTTTTTTTTTTTTTAATTAACCCTTATGACTGGTTTTGTGGTCCAGGGTCACATATTATATTGTATTATATTAATTGTTGCAAAACTGCACTGTAAAAAAACAATCAAAAACATTTTATTAAGTCAACTTAAAATAATCTGTTACCCTGCTACCTTCAAATTTTTAATTCAGTCAACTCAAATAAGTTTAGTTAACTTGAAATGTTAAGTTGTTCTAAGTGACAACTTAGATATTTGAGTTGATTCAACTTAAATTTTCAAAGGGGTCATCGGATGCAAAGTTCACTTTTACATGTTGTTTGAACATAAATGTGTGTACACAACCACCTTATTATGATAAAAATCCACCCAGTGGTTTTTATTTAATCTGTAAAAGTAATTTTTCCTTTTCCAAATCAAGCCATTCTCAGCATCTTGTCTGTGTGACGACACACCGACAGAGGCCACTCCCATGATAGCTGATTGACACAGGCGTCTTACCTTAGACCCGCCTTAAATGAACAGTAACAGTCTGATCACCATTGTTGCGATGCCGGAACAGGGACATACATATATCCATCTATGTTCGCACAAATCATTCGTGATCGAGCTTCACTTACAGCAGAAGTGAGTATAAGGAGTATTTTTATGAATCTTTGTGATCGCCTTTCCTAATAACGTGCTAGTTAGCAAGTTTAGCAGCTAAACGCGGCTAAAGTAAACAGGCTCATCGCTCCACAGAGAGTAGAGAGGGGCGGGGCGACCAGAGCTTATTAACATTTAAAGCAACATCGACCAGATCAGGATGATTTTGCAGAGCTGATTTTGGCAAGGTAAAAAAAGGTGTTTTTTACACTACCATTGAGAAATTGTTATAGACTTTTCATTAAGACCCTAAAGAATCATAGCAACTTGTGGAAAATGGGCATCCGATGACCCCTTTAAGGCAGCTGGGTAGCATACTTGGGTAGCTTTTAAGTTTAACAAACAAAATTTTTAGTTTAGTTGACTCAAATATCTAACTTAGTACTTAGTACAACTTAACATTTCAAGTTAACTAAACTTATTTGAGTTGACTGAATTAAACATTTCAAGACAGCAGGGTAACAGATTATTTTAAGTTGACTCAACAAAATGTTTTTTATAGTTTTTACAGTGCAGATTTGCAACTATTATTATAATACAATATAATATGTGACCCTGGACCACAAAACCAGTCATAAGGGTCAATTTTTTTAAATTGAGATTTATACATCATCTGAAAGTAGAATACACAAGCTTTCCATTGATGGTTTGTTGAACAAAATCAAAATATTGAGAAAATCACCTTTAAAGTTGTCCAAATGAAGTTCTTAGCAATGCATATTACTAATCAAAAATTAAGTTTCAATATATTTACAGTAGGAAATTTGTCCCATACAATGTACTTTTGGCTATTGCTACAAATACACCTGTGCTACTTATGACTGGTTTTGTGGTCCAGGGTCACATATAATACAGTAACACTAAATAAACAAAAAATAAAATTAATATTAAATAGCATTTATATGTGTACAGTATTGCAACACTGCTTTGTAAGCATAACCCATTTTTCTTCCATGCTATAATAAAATATATAATAAAAAATAAAACTTTAAAGCTAATGGTGTGTGCACTTTGCAACAACACTTCTATAATAAGTCAGCATGAAATGGCATTCATAATCCATTTTACTTCATTAATATGTTATGTTACAGAAGTAAAATGGAGGACAGGATGCTTAGAGAGGGCAAAGAGTGTAAAGTTGGACTTTATTACAACAATTAAAAAATGAGGGTAAAAATATAAGGGTTTAGTGATAAAACACCAACATCTGACAAGCAAAGTCATTTCAGGGTTGGAGCGACTTGACATTTTGATGAAGTGTAACAAAACAAGCATCTCTGTATCAATGAATCAATAAATATATAAGTAATTAGCATGCATGTGTATTTTAGTTTTGGCTTTAAAAATGTCTACTTTTCAAACATTGTCTATTTAGCATTTTTAGATCTGATTCAGGCTATTGAAGTTATGATTATCAATCATGATTATCATTATGATATACAAATATAACCGCACAGTTTGTCAGTCGTACCTGCAGGTGTCATATAGTGTAATCAGAGAGAAGGTTCAGAAATGACAGCGAAGACACTAAGACAATTAAGACCCAGCACTGACATTCTGATTGTGATATACACCATTCAAGTACAAAATCCCGTAATAGGTGCCTCAACGAGAGCGCGCGTGCTCATATAATTAGTAGTAATTAATGATGAAAAAGTGAGGACCCGTTTGTATTTCAAATTATCCCATTAGCTCTTGTCATACTCGTGTACACAAAACAGCTTGAGTTCAATTAGTTTTTTGTCACACAAAAGTGATTATAAGCAGCCAGTGCAACCTGATTCATGGGATACCTCCTGTCTAATCGCAGCGACTGATTTAGAAGAGTGCCGGTACTCAACCTGAGGCACATTGGCTTCATGGGACTTTTTGACTTTAAAAAGTCATCCTTTTTACCCAAAATAGTTTTATAATGTTTTTTTTTTTTTTTTGTTTGTTTTTTTGTTTAACCTGAGTTTTGTAAGATATAAGTTTTGTTACAAGTCACATGACTAAAATGGCCTTATTGTAGCTATTAAATAACCAATTACAATTAACAAAATGTCTCCTAATTTTTATAGTCCATTATAACCAATAAATTATAATTTTCAGTAACAAGGACATTTAGTTAGCTAGCTAGCATAGGTTAAATTTTGACTACACATTCTACTAAAGTTTCATATCTGTCTATATGATATCAAATTTAAAAAAAGATAAATATACACAAAACATTAAAAAAGTAACTGCAGCTTTTTATCACTTTTTATAACTTTTTGGGGGGAATTCTGAATTTACATTTCACAATTCCAACTTTTTTCCACAGAATTTTAAGTTTACATCTCACAATTCCAACTTTTTTCTCAGAATTCTAAATTTACATCTCAGAATTCTAACTTTTTTTCCACAGAATTCTAAGTTTACATTTCACAATTCCAACTTTTTCCTCAGAATTCACATTTTAGAATTCCAACTTTTTTTCTAAAAATTCTAAGTTTAAATCTCAGAATTCTAACTTTTTTCCACAGAATTCTAAGTTTACATCTCAGAATTCCAACTTTTTTCATGAAATTCTAAGTTTACATCTCAGAATTCCACTTATTTTTCTAATTGAATTCTGAGTTTACATCTCACAATTCCACGTTTTCTCTGAATTCTGAGTTTACATCTGACAATGCCAACTTTTACCTCAGAATTCTGAGTTTACATCTCAAAATTCCAACTTTTTTTCCCACAGAATTCTGCTTACATCTTACAATTACTATTTTTTTTTTTCAGAATTCTAAGTTTACATCTTAGAATTCCAACTTATTTTTCATGGAATTCTGAGTTTACATCTCACAATTCCAAATGTTTTCTCAGAATTCTGAGTTGACATCAGACAATGCTAACTTTTTACATTTTACAAGTACAACTTTTTTCACAGAATTCTGATTTTACATCTCACAATTCCAACCTTTTTTCATGGAATTCTGAGTTGACATCTCACAATTCCAACTTTTTTCTTAGAATTCTGAGCTTACATCTCATAATTCCACTTTTTTTAAATGGAATTCTGATTTTACATCTCACAATTCCAACTTTTTTCTCAGAATTTTAAGTTTACATCTCACAATTCCAACTTTTACTCAGAATTCGGATTTTAGATTTGAATTTTTATCTCAAAATTCTGAATTTTCTCAGAGTTATAATTATAAACTTGCAATTGCAAGTTAACAGCAACAGAGCAATAGAGAAAACCATATAATTGTAAGATTTGAATTCAAAATTTACAACATAAACTCAAAACTGCAAGTCAAAACTACGAGTTCTGAATTTATATCTTGCAGTTCTGACTGTATATTTTGCAGTTTATTTATCTTTGCAAATGCAAGTACAAATGTCTGAATTGCGAGATAAAGTGTCGAAATTACCTTTTTATTTATTTTTTATTTTTCAGACTTATTTATTTATGTATTACATTTTAGAATTCCAAACTTTTTTCTAAAAATTCTAAGTTTACATCTCAGAATTCCAACTTTTTTCATGAAATTCTAAGTTTACATCTCAGAATTCCACTTATTTTTCTAATTGAATTCTGATTTTATTGATTTTATTTGAGATGGAAACAGTAAAATGAGTCCATATGACATGCATTTTATTATTCTATTACTCATTATCAAAAGCATGCCACAGATGCAGCACATAAACATGATGCTGAGAATAACCCAGAATATTCCTTCAAAACAAGCATCTCAGCCAATTATCAACCAGTTCACCATTTGAAACCACCTTGACCGAAGTGAATAATGAACAGTGACATTTTAAAGCATGCACTGCAGTCTTTACCAGCACATCTAGGCTGATTCCATGTGAAAACATATAAAGTACCTCCACTAAATCAGCATACATCCTGCCAGTTTTGCCGGGAGGGCCGGTACTTAGGGGCTCTTTGCTTTAACCTTACTTGACCTCTTCATTGATCCTCCCATCTGTCTAATTCAGAAAACAGACATAATCAAAAGCTTTCAAAATCGATCTGATGTTGTAATGCACCCAAGATGGCTTGGCAATGAGCATACGGACAAGAAACTAAAACATGATCGAATCAATGGGTTTAACGTATCAATACAAACCTCATATCCTAACAAGGCTGTCCGCCGTGGTCACGTGCGCCGGTCTGAACGTTTAAACGGATCCTCTGCACATTTTGTATTTCTCCCTGTGAGCTTGCATAGGGGCTGCTATTTCTAGGCTGAGTGAAACTTTAACAGATGTTGCTGTTAATTACTACAGGAGGGGGGAAATGCGATTTAAACACTTTTATTAATTAGTTCCAATGGAAGTGCGATGCCGGGGAGATGGAAAGGCTTGAGGGACAGTCAAGTACTGAGGTGTCAACAGTGCCAATGTCTGAGATCAAAATAAAATGCTTCAAATGGAGCGCCTTCTCAAGCTTCTCAAGAAAGAAACCATACTTGCCGGAAAAACCATTTTATGAGAGAAAAGTAATATCATAATATGTTCTTAGTTCGGAAATATAAAAAATTATATGTTATCATGTGGATTCTACTATACAACTGCATAAATGAAATCTGATTGTGGGCCTACTTGAAGTGACGCAATCTATGCAAAATAAATATGTAAATTATTGTATAAAATATAACATATATACACACACACACAGACAGACAGAATTAATAATTAATATCTAATCACAAATTACCTCAAATCAATGAAAACATTAAATGCAGTAAAAGATTCCAGATTGTTTGTTTGTTTTTTTTTTTAAAGATGATAACGATGATGGAAAAAAAAAAAAAAAATTCTGATTACATATTAAATCCATGAAGGCGTTAAATATAGTAAAATATATAATGTAAAACATTATATGAAATATTTGTAGTTACATTTCAATATAAATATATTTATTGTAATATTTAATGTTATTTTTTTCCAGATTTTTTTTTTTAAGATGATAAATACGATGAAGGGAAAAAATATGATTTCCGATTAGATATTAAATCCATGAAGGCGTTAAATATAGTAAAATATATAAATTACATATACACACACATTTCCATATATGTAAAATATTATATGAAATGTTCATAGTTATATTTTAATACAAATATATTTTGTGTTATATTTAATGTTTCAGATTAAAATCTAAAATCTATTAAAACATTAATACAGTAAAATATTTAAAAACAGAAAAGTATTTAAATGCATATATATTTTACATTTACATTTTTTTTTTTTTATTTATAGATGATAACAACAATGGGGGAAAAAGATGATTTTTGATTAGATGTTAAATCCATTAAGACATTAAACATAATAAAATATGTAAAATACATAACACATTTAAATATGTAAAATATTATATGAAATATTTCTAGTTATATTTTAATATAAATATATTCTGTGTAATATTTAATGTTATTTTTTCCCCCAGATTTCTTAGTTATTTTCATTTAAGATGATAACGACAATAGGAATAAAAAAAAAAAAGAATTCCGATTAGATATTAAATTCATGAAGATGTTAAATATAGTAAATTATATAAAATACATATACGCAATATTTAATGTAATGTAAATTTTTTCTAGATTTTTTGTTTTTTTGATGATGATGATAATGTGGAAAAAATATTATTTTTCGATTAGATATTAAATCCATGAGACATTAAATATAGTGAAATATATAAGATACATATACGCAGACATTTAAATATGAAAAATATTATATGAAGTATTTGTAGTTATATTTTAATATAAATATATTAAGTGTAATATTTAAAGTTTTTAATATTTTTCTCAATTTTATTGTTTAAGATGATAATCAAGATTTCTGATTAAAATCTATGAAAACATTAATACAGTAAAATACTGAAAAACAGAAAAGTATTTATATATGCATGTATAATTTACATTTACATATATATTTAAAAAAAAAAAAATATATATATATATATATATATATATATATAAAAAATCACACACACATATATATAAATATATATAAAATATAATTTAATTAAATAAATAAATAACAAATAACAATATATGTAATATTATACAAGATATAATAAGATAGAAAACATAATAAGATACAATAATATAGTATAAACAAAATAATAATATTATATATAATTATTCTAAAGCTTTAATATAAATAAATCTCAATTATCTGCTAATTATGGGCTTAAAGTTACAAATTCACAACCATTTTCATAAAAGGCATTTACATTTTTAAAAATCATTTAAATATTCCTAATTTTATTCATTCAGTAATAACTACTCAGAAATCAGCTCTTTTTCCATTTTTGTTATCATTATCTGGCAAAATCCATTACTAGTCACTTTATAACTCCATATAAAGCTGCAATATAATTGTATAGCAGCTTTGAAAACAGACATAAAACTAGCCCTGCTTCTCGCTCACTCGCTCCCCACATAACCAGCTTTAACCCAGAAATTACGGACAGCCTGATGTGACTTTGACGACGTTCCCCCCGTACCGAGACACACTTGCCATTTCGAGTTCTTTGTCTGGCCGGCATGTACGACAAAACAGACACCGACAGAGAGCCGAGCATCTCAGCCGGTCTGCGGAGCAGAACCGCGTACATATCGTGAAATATGTACGCTGTCTGTCCTTTAATACACCCTCACACGTCTCACTCCCAACACTGGATGGACAGGAGAGAAAAGGCCCAGTGGAAAAATAAAGTGCCATAATGAATCTAAAAAGCATGATTCACTCCCATCAGACGTACTCAAGGAAGTGTCACGTTCTCCCAAGCTCCCTGACCGCTGACAGGCCTGTTGCGAAGAGAGAGGGGAGAAGAGAGCAGGGGCAACGGCGATGCTACGCCAGAGAATAAATCCTAATTACGCACGGTATCGCCCGCTGCAAATGGCCGTCTTTTTCAAAGGGAACGGATCTGGATGTTTTTTTCCTAACCTGTAAATTGCAAAACGTATTAAATCCCCACAGGAGAAACGGGGCTTTATATGTGCACAAAATGCAAAAAAAGGACTCAAGTAAGTGTATAAAGCGGGGGAAGAAAGAGCCAGCAACCTCTGCATTGGGCTTTGAAAGAAAGGTAACATAATCAATTAATCCTGGCAGTAATTGGGTGTTGGGAAAAAGGCAAAACGCAGTAATGAAAGTCATCCGTTGTGCTCGTCTTTCTCTCCCGGCCTGACGAACCCTCCCCCCCATCATCTGCGGGATCTCAGGTGCTTAGCCATGCAAATCTGTCTGACAGCTCAGTACATCTCTGTCTGCCTAATTGGACAGTATAGAGTTGTTTATGGATATTGAAGACATTTAAGGCTCAGTCGGGGGCTGCTCAAAAATCATTAGCCGTGGGCCTCTGATACTGGACTAAGTCTTCTCCCTCCGCCGATGTCAAACTCGGCCGTAAAAATTTTTTATCTTTGTCACCTGCGCGGAAAGGGGCTCCGGAAGAACGTCTTAACGTGAGCGAACGTGCGCGGCTTCAGTCGTGACAGCTCAGACAATGGTCTTCCAATTAGAGACGTACTGTGGAGTTAGCGATGCAGCGTAACGTGCCTCATTGAAATAATTTGCTCGAAAGTCTTTTATTCCTTCTCTTTAATTTATTTATTTCAATGCCAGAGGACGGCTTAGTGTCTTTAAGCAGTTTGAGACCGCATCACAGTCGTATTACTGTGTAGAAAGCGTCTGATTGTCCGTTTAACGGACTGAAGTAAACAAAACAAGGACAAGAGCTAGCTGAAATCACCAGATTCAGTCTGATTAGTTTGTGGTTGTCAGAGTGCTTTTCTTATTGTTTTAATTTGTTTCTTAGGTTGTTACAACGAGAACTTGTGTGCAAGAACTAGTAGCTGCATTTTAAAACAGCTTAAATCAGCAATAAAATCTGGCAACAAAAGTTGCATTTATTTAGTTTCTTAGCTCAAATCATGCTGCAATACATGTTTACATTTAAGCATTTTGCAAACTCTTTTATCCAAAGCGACTTTGTATTCAAGTAGAGCTGCAAAACAATTATTCACGATTCCTCTATTCAAAATAAAAGTTTATGTTTGCATATGTGGGTGTACTGTGTAATTATTATGTATATATAAATACACACACATATACGTATATATTTAAAACAAAAAATTGTATTTATTGTATTTGTAAATGCTTCTATATAATATTACATATTACATATATATAATAGGGCTGTCAAATGATTAATCGCGATTAATCGCATACATAATAAAAGTTTGAGTTTGCCTATTATAAGTGTGTGCTGTGTGTAATTATTATGTATATATAAATACACACAAATTAATGTATATTTTTAAGAGAAATGTTATTTATGTACAAAATATTTTAATGTATATATAATATAAATTATATAAAAATTATGACAAAATACGTATACTTGTAAATATTTCTTAAATATATACATGAATGTGTTTGTATTTATACATAATAACACACAGTACACACACATATATTAGGCAAACTCAAACTTTTATTTTGTATGCGATTAAACACGATTAATCGTTTGACAGCCCTATATATAAAAATATTTGACATATAAATCTAACATATTTTCCTTAATATATGCATGTGTGTGTGTATTTATATAAACATAATAAATATATACAGTACACACACATATAGTATGCAAACATAAACTTTTATGTTGAATCGATTAATCGTGACTAATCGTTCTGCAGCTCTATATTCAAGGCAAACATTTTATCAGTTTATGCATTCCCAAGAGATCAAACCATGATGTTGGCATTACAAGTGTCATGCTCTACTGTACAGGAATGATATTTCAACATATTTTAAAACATATTTCAAATCTGCAATAAAATCTGAAAACAAAAGTAGCATTCATTTTTTTAAGCTCAAATAATTTTAAAATACTGCATTTAATATTTTAAATAAGGAATACATTTTGGCAACCAATTTAGCATTTATTTATCATCCAAAAAAAAATACATTTTAAAAGCCTGTTAAAAATATAGTATTTTAGCATTATTTGGGCCACAAAACTAAATGAATGCTACTTTTGTTGCCAGATTTTGCTGACTTTAAATGCGTCAAATCATGCTACAATACTATATTTTTTATATATACACTACCGTTCAAAAGTTTGGGGTCAGTAAGACTTGTAATAGTCTTTAAAGAAGTCTCTTATGCTCATCAAGGCTGCATTTATTTGATTAAAAATATAGAAAAAAACAGTAATATTGCAAAATGTTTTTACAATATAAAATAATGTTTTTTATTTTAACATACTTTAAAATAGAATTTATTCCTGTGATGAAAAGCTGAATTTTTATCTGCTGTTACTCCAGTCTTAAGTGTCACATGATCCTTCAGAAATCATTCTAATATGCGGATTTATTATTAGAATGATCAGTGTTGGATAATATCAACAGTTGTGCTGCCAAATATTTTTTGGAACCTGTGATTTTTTTTTTTTTTTTCAGGATTCTTTCATGAATAACAAGTTTAAAAAGTACAGTGTTTATTCAAAATATAAATATTTTATAACAATGTAAATTATTTATTATTAACTTTTAATAAACTTTTAATTATTAACTTAATACATCCTTGGTGAATAAAAGTATTAATTTCTTTAAAAAAAAAAAAAAAAAAAAAGAAACAATAAAAATGTACTGACCCCAAACTTTTGAACGGTAGTGTATATATGTTTCAAATCACCAAAAATATCTGATAAAAGTAGCATTCCTTTAGCTTCTTAGTTCAAATAATACTTAAAATACTTCACTTTTAACATTTCAAATCAGCATAAAATCTGACGACAAAAGTAGCATTCATATAGCTTGTTAGCTGAAATCATGCTACAGTACTGTTTAAGACTTCAATACATGTTTACATTTATGCATTTTGTAACTCCGGCAAATAAAATCTGGCAAACAGTGATCATTTACCTTCTCAGATCAAATCATCTTAAAATACTGTATTTTTAACATATTTAATTTTTTTTTGTTTAAAAAAAAATGTTTAAAAAAAAAAAAAACATGGTAAACAAAAGTAGCTCTTAGCTTCTTAGATCAAATTGAGCTAAAATACTATATTTTAACATAAAAGTGGAATTCATACAGCTTCTTAGCGCAAATAATGCTAAAATACTGTAAACAGTACATTTCAAGTTAGAAATAAAATCTGGCAACGGAAGTAGAATTCATATAGCTTCTTAGCCCATATCATGTACATTTTGAATCAGCGATAAAGTCTTGCAACAAAAGTGACATTTATTTAGCGTCTTGGGTAAAATCAAGCTAAACTAATGTATTAGCATATTTCAAATCAGCAATAAAATCGGTCAACAAATCAGCATTTATTTACACTTGGCTAAAATCATGCTAAATTGATGTCTCTGGACAGTTTAAGATTTACCTGCCTTAAACGTTACATTAAAAGGCAGTTTTTGATAGTTCTGGCTAATGTAGACTCCCTCACCAATAGTGAAAAGGCTATGAAAGACTAGCACCAACAAGGCTCACGCTCTCCTAAATTCAACACACAGATTCTGCAAATAGAACAATGCGAGCAAATAAGCAAAGATCTATATTAGGTAAATAGTTTATTATTGTGTAAATCGATGCCTTCATAATGAGAGTTTGCTTGCCAACGACCCAATAAGTCCGCCGTAATGTCGCACGCGCCCGGTAGTCTTAGAGATATGGGTGAAGTCAAGAAAGAGAGATTCCCTTTCCTTTTCCCCACCTCTCTCTCTCTTCCTGGCTATAAAGCAACGGCCCAATCAAAGGCGAACTCAGTTTCTATTATCTGTTCTCACCAACACCCCCCCATCCCTCCTTCACCAGTGCCCCCATTACAGAAATGTTTCTTCCCATCAAAGCCTTTACTTATCACTTCACCGGTGACATTGAACTTCCCGTGCCCCGGCCGCCGAGACACATCTCTGAACCCTCACAATCACTCTTCATCCCCAGTAACAATTTAGTAATGAAGTATTGATTTCCAGATTCCCTTCTTATGGATGATATTAGATTTGGTTTGATAAACTGTGTCGGGGGCCCCTAATCTGCTCCGTCCCTTTCCCCGCTGTCTGTAAAACAAAGTGCCACTAGAGGGATAATGACCAGGGAACATCGATGAACTCATTTCATCAATTTGTAACACTTGACAATGAAAAAGGGCCACCGTTTTTCACACACCAATGTCAAAGTTTATTGCTCAGGGTAGGGTCTTATTGGAAGCCCGACATCTTGGCTCTAATTTATGGGCCCCTGTGTGCTGGTTACTTTGAAAGGAAATGTTTGGATACGGCTGGGATATTAGTGTTGCACCTGGCCTGGCTGGTTTTTACACGGCCACCGGGGATCTATGCATCACGTCTGCAAATACAACAACAACTCGCAGCCGCCCAAGCTATCTGGCCATTAGGAGGGAAAGTAAAGGGGGTCTATGACATGCATAAGTCATGAGATGATGCTACGTCTTGGTCAGACGGACTCCTGAAGGGACGGGAATAATTCACCGGCTAGAGCGAGCAACAAAGGCCCCGGCTCTTTTCACGACCCGCAGACGGTGGACTCGGCTAAAGAGGCCTGTGTTTACATTGCTAACATAATTCAAGGTACTGCCGCCGCATAATGAGTTAATGCAACCTAAACATTTCCAAGGCTCAGCGGTCTGGTCGAGGCCTCTGATACATTTTTTTTTGCTTTGCATTCTCACTTGCCAGATACATTTTCGACGACTAGGCAAAGAGTATCCCTTAACTTCCAGCCGGTCTGCTGTGAGATAATGTTGTATCCTGGCCCGGCTGATGGACAGCTGAATCTCTTTAGCCTTTGTTCTTTATTTACAACAGTCAGACTGTTCTGCACGCTGGCCCGATTTCACAGGTGAATGCACGCTATTCTCTGGGAAAAACAATTGAGCTACGGCAGGAAGATATAAACCAAAGAAAAAGACCAAGTCTCTCTGAGGCAGAAATAGATGATATCTCTCTCGAATGCCGCAGAGCACCTCTCAAATCACCCTTCTGCCTTTAGTCAGTAAAACAAGCTCATTTATTCTCCTTTCCCGTCATCTCATGCAAACTGTTACTAGCGCTACAAGCCACTACGTGGCCGAGAACGAGTGTTTTCTTTGTCTTCTTCAAATGTGTTTGTTAGAGGCCCATCCCTCGGAGCACCAGAGGCCCTTTTACTGCAGCTCAGGCATCATGGGCTCTGCTCTCAGTAATCACATTGCCTCTTCCCCCCCGAGATCTACGTGCATAGTGCTTATCAACTAGATTACCGCCAGGTGAAGATGAATAACCCAATTTGCGGTTCCTCATTTCGGTGGGTGTAGTATTCAGTGTCAGCACGCATTAGCAGATAAAGTGTATTGCTTTGCCAGATGGGCGTGGCTGAATCGCCTTTAGGATTGAGACGTACATGCACTTGGGCAGATGAGATGTGTCTAGCAGCACATCTTGGACCATGAGTTTGAGTAAACTTCAGGTTCAGCTCGCTGCTGCATGGACTTTAGTCAGGGTGGATGCCACATTTAACAATGACTAAATAGATGTACAGTCTGGTCAATACGTTGTACTGTTCATTCATTGTTAACGGCCAAATAAACATTGAAAATATGCCAAGAACAGTGGTTCCCAACCACGTTCCCAGAGCCCACCCAATACTGCACATTTTGCATGTCTCCTTAATTAAACACACCTGATTCAGGTCATCAGCTCATTAGAGACTCCAAGATTTCAAGATCTGAAATGGGTATGTCAGACAAAAGAGACATGCTTGGGGGATCCAGGAACTGGTTGGGAAATACTGGTCTAGGAAACATGGGTTGTGAAGATTAGACGTGAAAAACAAGCAAGTAAATCAAGACGGCACAAACAGAACACTCTTATAATGTCATATCTCACCCAAGCATTCCAATACGTGAATACATGAGCCACTTAAAGCCAGGCTCACACCTAACCGATTATGAAATCTGGTTGCAGCGCACACATAAGGAGAATCTTTGCAGATTATCTTCCCTGAAATCTTAAACATGCACACACTACAAGATTTGAAAATTGTGGCGCATCACACACTACAAGATATTATTAAGATTATGATGACGGAGAGAGCGCCTCTTACGCAATAGATGTTAGTACAAATGTTAGTTAGCGTGATAGCAGTTTTATGCACTCACCCGGTATGTTGAAAACGGAGACGATTTCACTCCAGAGCTTTCCTTGCTCCATGCGGTTGTGGTATGTTTTCAACATATGTTTTTGCAGTAACACTGTTTGTATAATAAGAAGCAGTTTTTTCCATCTCCACTATCCAATGTTCCGTACAGCAGCTGTTTTGCGGTCACGCATTGGTTGTTGTGAAAGTACTGACGTTATCATACCCGTGATCATCCCGATTTAAAATCCGGAATTATCAAACGTTGATATGATCGAGGTGGCCCCGATTTGTGTGAGAGCAGATCGGGAGGTGCAAGATTCAATCTGTGAACGTCTCACATTACCAGATAATCCGTGCCGAACATCGGGACCGATCGAGGTGCTCAACAACATTTTTGCTCTGATTCTCGGGAGGGGAAAATAGGGGCAAAATCGGGCTAAAAATCCTGTAGTGTGAGCCTGGCTTTAAAGAGATTCACAGGTATTAAGACTTTTATGGCTTAATATAACATAAATGATGTCTGTTACTGAAATATGAACATATGAAAGATATGAAAGATTTATGTTATTTTAAAAAATCCACATTGTTTTATATATATTTTGAACTATGGGGGGGCACTATTATTTTGATGATGTAAAACGGTTGCACTCGTTGAGCTACTGGCACTAACTGTTGCTATTTTGACCACAACACAACTCAGAAAATAAAACACTTATATGATGATCACAGCTACTGAAAGAGCTTACAGATGCTATAAGCATGTTGGAACATCGCTGGAAACATCTGGTCTAGGAATTATAGTTTGTGAAGATTAGATGTGATTTTGGACAGTACAACCTATTGAACAAACTGTACATCTATCCCTCACCGTTGCATTTTCTTGTGCATAATGTTGGTTTTGGCAGATATTCTGACTAAAAGTCAGGACACACCAAGCCGATGGTCAAGCATCGGCCAATGTCGTGGTCAACGACAAGCATCTGTCAGGCTAGGTTTAAGATTTACGTTATTTAAAAAGTCCATATTGTTTTATACATATTTTGGACTATGGGGGGCACCATTATTTTGATGATATAAAATGGTTGCACACAGTGAGCTGCTGGCGCTACATGGCGTTGCTATTTTTACAGGTGGCGATGGATATAAGCATACGGGCTTAAGGTCGAAAGACACCAAGCCGACATCAAAGAACTAGCCGCGACAAAAGCCAATGGTGTTGTCGCCTCGCTTTGGCAGCGTCTGGACCAAAAAGCTGCACTTAAACACACTGCACAGACTACAGCCGACTGCAAACTAACATGTGTGTTCTGTGCCTGTGTGAAAGGAATTAGCTGTCTATATCAGCAGCTATCAGTAATATATATTGGTCATTCAAAAGGAGAAACTGAAACAAGAATATAGGAGCTATACACAGATATACGAAATGTAAACCAAGCAGTGCTTGCTTACTATTTTGAATAGCAGTTATGTTGATAATTTTCTTCATTTTAACCAGCTCATGTTGTTATGAAAATATTCACATATTGGAATGCTTGGGTAAGATCATGTAACACCTTTATTTACTTACTCCTTTTCTTCACTTTCACATTAATTTTCCAGCACTGACTCGTTTGCTAAACTGAGCATCCAATCAGAGTTGTCATTCTCGCTGATGATCCTGATGGCCCCGACGCCGATTCAACTTCCACCGACGTGAGCCCAACAAGAGCCGACGTGTGGAATACACCAAACAAACTAGCCCAAAAGAGGCTCGTTGGCGGCCCGACAAGAGTCAACTCCCGACCGTCGGCTTGGTGTCTCCCGGCATTTAAACCAAATACCATACCATTGATTTTTCCCCACAAGGAGTCTAAATGTCCTGGGATATCAAGTGAAATGAGCGCTAAGAAACTTCTTCAGTGGCCGCAGTGTCACGACAAGCGTCAGTATGTTTACAATGTTTACATCCTGCCAAGATGGCATTTAGCGTTTGTAAGCCCTTTTAGTAACTGTGGTCTACAAAAAGCCCTAAAGACATCAGCACTAAAGTGGAGAGAAAAAAAAGAGGCTTTAGGAGGTTTTATTTGTCCACAGGCACCTTCCCATTCTTTTCTCCTCTTCCTATCTCTAGGAAAGCAGTGAAGATTTACATCGCTTCTCTTGTTGACCTCTGACTAAAAATTACAAACAAAAGCCGCACAATGTGACATCGCATCAGTATTTTATTCTCCGAATTGCTTATTCTTAGTTGCGTTGCAGTACAAATAGCAACAGGTAGCACCAGTAGCTCACCGAGTGCAACCGTTTTACATCATCAAAATAATGGTGTCCCCCACAGTCCAAAATATGTATAAAACGATGTGGATTTTTTAAAATAACATAAATCTTCCATGGATTTTTTACTACACATTTCAGTAAAAGACATCATTTATGTTACATTAAGCCATACAAGTCTTGATATTTGAACTGATATTTAAAATGGTAAGCAAGCACTGCTTTGTTTACATTTCGTATATTCACGTATATCCTTGTTTTGGTTTCTCCTTCTGAACGACGAATATCAATTATTAATACCTGCTGATAAAGAGAGTTAACTCCTTACATGCAGACGCAGAACGCATGTGCTAGTTTGCAGTCGGATATTGTTCAAGCACAACTTTTTGGTCCACATGCAGCCAATGCGAGGCAACAACACCCATCAGCTTGGTGCGTCCCAGCCTTAAAAATAGCAACAGGTAGTGGCAGTAGCTCACCAAGTGCAACCATTTTACATCATCAAAATAATGGCGCCCCCCATATTCCAAAATATGTATAAAAACGAAATGGAATATCCAGACCACATTTTGGAAGCTGGTATTCTCAAAAGGCTTCTTAACTAGCCTAACCAGTAAGACTTCCTTGCTCAGTTGGCATCAACAGAAAGGCCATACTAGTCAACTTTGCTAGATGCTACGCAAGTTTTGCAGATGAACAGCTTGACAATATTGGTGCACCATCTAGACCCAGACTTGGCATGCAAAAGGCCACTTAGCTCCTACCCTAATCCAATACATTCAAACAAGTAAATTAGGAATTACTTGAATAGTCAGGCAAGATGGATAAGTGTTGGAAATAAATTCTGCAGGACAGTGACCCTCAAAAACTGGAGTTGCAAAGCCCTGGCCTTCTCAGCAGGGCAGGCATACACAGTTCATATCTACATAGCTAAGCATCTTCCATTTTTCACAGTTTCTACGGGTTAATGAATACCAGCGACACATAGAATCAGTCTGAGTTTTGATGGGTCCCAAGAGGTGTTTTTCCCCAGGCCTTGCACTTGAACGCTAGTGCCTGAAAGGGGCGACTACACTACATATTACCACCGGTAATGCATCGCAGCATTATGGATGGGCCCACTGTCCACTGCCTCTCAGTGCAAGGGAGGTCAGCATCTCGCAAACGAGTGCCACGCTGCCCTCTAAGGTGATTACTGATAAAGAATGACATGCTGAAGGGAGACGCAGGGGAAATATACGCCAGAGTCCAATCGCCTCTCCTGCCTCCATACATTCTCTCATTGGGAAGGCCTGTATAAATACAGGGGGAACGGATACTCACCTCTTCTTATGAGACACTTCATCTCCGGGAAGAGGACAGAAGGTCGAGTCATCAAAAATGCAGGAGGCTTTTGGTGGAGTATCCACTTGTTCTCTCTGATATTGTGATGAGGTCTCGAATATTTTCGTACATAATGCAGACACTCCCTGTCACCGTAAAATGGCCTGTGACACGAACAACAGAGGAAAAAAGACAACCAAGGAAATGGTTCATGTGGGAACACTATAAGCTTAACGCATTTGTTTCTGATTATCACACAACACACATGCAAGAAACAGCATATTCACTATCACTCTTTCAAACAATGGTACCCCTAGGGTTACAATAGCTTGTCACTGGCACGGTAACCTTAAAAGGACAACTTTGTACTTTACCTATCCCTAAAATGTGCTTTAGAGGAGTAATATGTCACCTTAAGGTACTACTATGAACTTTTTAGAAGTAAATAAGGTACAAAGAAGTCCCCGCCCCAGTGACAAGCTGTTGTAACCCTAAAAGAATAATATTTGGATAGTTTTCTGTAAGTGTTGGAGTTATGTCCTAACTAGGGCCCTCTGATTTCAAAAGTATGCCAGTACACTTCAATCAAAACATGAGATGGACTAGTGTCTTTATCTATTAAGCTGCAAAAATACTATTTAAATGTGAATCCTACATGTTCTGTGTGTCTCTGTGTGAATAAATGGCGCAGACACACAGTTTCATTTACTATACACATACTGAACCGCGCATGACATTTGCGGTGTTTTCAGCCTCTGCCGCAACAATATATGAATATATGAACACATAAACATAATCTGTAGAACTGCTCTGGGAGTCACTTCATGAGCATTTTACCGGTTCTTTTGAGAAAAACTATCATCATATCATTCAACAGAAACTTAAACGTTTTTACAGCAATCCATCAAAATAAAAGTTCAGTTTAATTTGGAAAACTGTGAAAGAAATATATTACTTAAATGTAATTATAGTACTACTACTACTAAAATTCATTTTTATTATTATTATTTTTTATAAACATTACTTAAGACATTTTTACCAGAAAAATTTAAATACACAACACATTATTTCTGAAAAAAATAAAATAAATAAAATAATAATAATAATAATAATAATAATAATAATAATATATTATTTAAAATAATATTAAAAAAATGTTAAACAATAAATGACCATGACACTTTTGAATTTAAGTCGGCTAAAACAACAAAAGAAAGAAATTGAAACATGTTTGTCACATGAGGAACAAAATCCTGGCCTGTATGAATTGCATTTATTATTATTATTATTATTATTATTTTTCTAAACATTTTCAACAAATTTTTACCAGAAAAAAAATCTAAATACACAACACTGTATTTCTGGAAAAATAAATAAATAAATTTTATAATAATAATAATAATAATAATATATTATTTAAAATAATATATAAAATAATAATAATAAAAAAAAATTAAAACATGTTTGTCACATGAGGAATGAAGTCATTTTAATTATTTTTTTTTTTTTTAATTATTTTAATGTTAATTTCTCTTAAACATTATTTTTAAGACTTTTTTTTACCAGAAAAATTTAAATACACAACAGAAAATAAATAAAAATAAATAAAAACATTTCTGAAAAAATAAATAAATTATATATACACTATAATAAATTATACACACACACACACATATATACACATATATATATATACACACACACATACATATATATATATATATATATATATACACACACACACACACACGCACGCACATATGTATATATATCAATTAATTAGACATTTTAGGCTTTTGATTGTTAAAAGTGTAATAAATCCATTAAAATGGAATCCGGAAAATGAATGGAAAACACAGTTTTAAATGTGTTAAATTGTCTAACTTTCGTGACTACAAATAATTAGACATGCTTTTTGATGAATGTGTTTTTTAATTTAACCATTACAACAGAGCCTAGAAAAATTAAGATGGAAAAATTTAAACTTTAAAAAAATTAATAAAAACAACAGATTAAATAGGTCTCTACCTTTTGCAAGGTGCTTGGCTTCTGTTTTCATGGTGTCACACTGGGTAGCTCCGCCCATAATGAATCCTCACTGGTCCGAGATCTGTGCCACATAGATCTACAGGTATATGTAAAAACAAAATATGTATAGATTGGCTATGACTGAATCGATTTGCACAGTACTTTTGCTTTCAGTTTGGACTTTCAAATTACTTACCTGTTTAGGTTACTTTTTTTAAATTGTGGCATGTTGTCAATTATCACAGACCTTGGTTTCTACGAAAAGACAGAAAACATGTTATCCTTTGTATTTTTTCAGTGAAGCCTTGTAAATTGTAAAGAATCACTAATTTAAATAAAATATCCAACCATCACACTCTCTCTACTTTGACTTTTGACTCATAGCATGACTAGCTAAAATAGCAGACTTAAAGTTTGAATAAAATCACAAGCTTTGCATTTCTGCTTTTTATACTTCCAATATAACCAATGTGAAGTGCATTACCGTAGTTCAAATTTCTCTCACAAATACTATCCATAGACAATTAGCGGTTCATTAAACTAATTAACGAGCATTAAACTAAGCAGAATACTCCTAATAAGAAGATAATTCTGTCCTTAGATCTTCAGCTCCAATCCAAGGACGTGTTTTCATACCCACACACAAAGAAATAGACTGTCAGAGAAGGAGAGAAGAGAGTCCATACTGTTTGAGCCACTGTGTGTGCACACATACACTTGAAATATTAGGTTGTTAGCAAGCACCATTACGAAGTGAGAAAGGGAGGCGAACAGAGAGCCATTCTTTCACGAGGAGGTGCCATGTCCCAACCATCACACTCCCGGCACATGAGGGCTCCAATGGCACCTGAGGGGGAATCTCATGGCTGTCATCCCAGAAAGCCTCCTGCACTGATGCAGGCCTGCCATCTGCTCTCCATATGAGATAAAAATGAGGAATTGTCTTCGAAAAGCAATCTTTCTTCTTCAACTCACCAACTGAAAAATCGTTGTTATTGCTACGATATTCTGGAAGCAAAAACAGGAAGCCACACCATTAGTTGCCGGTTGACTAACGTTGTGGGTAATTACCTTAAATGCTAACAGAGTTGCCGGGACATTCCTGTTATCCAGTACACTTTTAAAACAAAAAATGAATGAGCTTGTGTTGTAATTTAAGGAAGTATTTCTATAAACGTCTTATGAAATATGCTCTGATTGAACTGTATTTACACATCTGCAAGAAAATTAACCAGATGTAATCTAACAAAATAGAAATAAACACCTAAAGTTAACTTTTTCCCGTTGGGGGAAATGTATTAATTATCACAGCAAGTTCTACAATTGACCCTTTGCAGGGAGTTTGATTGACAGGCTGAATGATCATCTGAATGATCATAATGCCAAATCTGCCAACAGGAGAGTAACTTAGATTAACGTCTGTGGACTTGAACTTGAAAAAAAATGATGTATTGATGTCTTTCCGCGGTTGAAACGATGTGTTTTGTTGTTTATTTATGTCTATTATTCCATATAACTAGTAAAGAAGAAGAGATGATCGGATGACGTGCCGCTTAAACTGAAGTGCTGCAGCACATTAAAGAGCCACGAAATGATATTTAGTGTACAAAATGACAAAATTTGAAAGCTAAGATTTTTGTTTCATATCTAAAACAACCTGCTCTGTCTTGTCTGTCGACCCGTTGTCAGTTTTCTCTTTGCTCTGTGATGTTGTTTTTCGCTGCTTCAGAACATAATGTGCGGTGAGGGTTGCCAGGTGTTCACACCAAAACCAAACCAAATAAAAACCAATTGCTACTCAAAACTAGCCCAGTCGCGTTTCAGAGGAGCCCCCCTGTAAAAGTTGCATTCCAGGCGCTAAATATTGCTTCATGAAAAACAACCCGCGACAACAGTGTAAAAGTAGCCTAATTTCGCGGGAAAATAGTGGATTTGGCAACACGTGAGATTGCCATGGCTTGTAGGACAAAAACAGTAACGAAAGGGGGCGGGTCTTTACGAAGTATCGATTTAATAATAAAAAAAAAATGACATTAAAAAAAAAAAACACAAAATAGTGTTTACTGTTTGAATTTCTTACAAAATGACAAAATTTGAAAGCTGAGATTTTTGTTTCATACCTAAAGCAACCTGCTCTGTCTTGTCTGTCGACCCGTTGTCAGTTTTCTCTTTGCTCTGCGATGTTGTTTTTCGCTGCGTCAGAACATAATGTGTGGCGAGGGTTGCCAGGTGTTCACACCAAAACCAAACCAAACAAAAACCAATTGCTACTCAAAACTAGCCCAGTCGCGTTTCAGAGGGGTCCCCCGGTAAAAGTCGCATTGCAGGCGCTAAATATCGCTTCATTAAAAACATGAAAAACAACCTGCGACAACAGTGTAAAAGTAGCCTAATTTTGTGGGAAAATAGCGGATTTGGCAATATGTGAGATTGCCATGGCTTGTAGGACGAAAACAGTAACGAAAGGGGGCGGGTCTTTACAAAGTGTCGATTTAATAATAAAAACAAAAAAACAAAATAGCGTTTACTGTTTGAATTTCTTACAAAATGACAAAATTTGAAAGCTGAGACTTAATACATAAAAAAAAAAACATGAAATGTCCGATATAAACTGTATTTCCTGATAAACTTCGTTTTTCCGTTTTAAAAATAAATATGACAAATATAGCTACATCTGTAATTAACAGTAGTACAACTATTTAAAATTAACCCTCATGTGTACTTAATTGTCCCTTTGCGAGGAGTTTGATTGACAGGAGATCTGACCAATCATAATGCGGAATCTGTCAGTTTTGTCTGATAAACAAACCAGACAGCAGAACATATTGTTGGTAGACTTGAACTTGCTCTGTCTTGTGTGTCTCTTAGCTTCTCTTAGCTCCTTGACGTACATGTATTTTTTACTGCGTGAGAACATAATGTGTGGTGAGGGTTGCCAGGTGTTCACACCAAAACTAGCCCAATCGCGTTTCAGAGGGGTCCCCCGGTAAAAGTCACATTCCAGGCACTAAGTATTGCTTCAATATGCGGGGACATGAAAAACAACCCGTGACAACAGTGTAAAAGTAGCCTAATTTTGCAGAAAAATAGCGGATTTGGCAACATGTGAGATTGCCATGGCTTGTAGGACAAAAACAGTAACGAAAGGGGGCGGGTCTTTACAAAGTGTCAATTTAATAAAAAAAAACAAAAAACAAAATAGTGTTTACTGTTTGAATTTCTTACAAAATGACAAAATTTGAAAGCTGAGACTTAATACATAAAAAAAACATTGCATTACATCTGTAATTAACAGTAGTAGAACTATTTAAAATTAACCCTCATGTTTACTTAATTGTCCCTTTGCAGGGAGTTTGATTGACAGGAGATCTGACCAATCATAATGCGGAATCTGTCATTTTTTTCTGTAGTAGCCTACCTGTCTTGTCTGTTGGCGTGTTGTTAGTTTTCTCTTTGCTCCGCAGTGTATTTTTCACTGTGTGAGAACATGAAGGGTTGCCAGGTTTTTACAAAAAAAACCCCCACCCAATCGTTTTGGAGGGGATCCCATGGTAAAATTTGCATTCCTGGGGCTAAATATCACATTATTGGACATGAAAAACAATCCGTGACAACAGTGTAAAAGTAACCCAATTCCACAGAAAAAAGTCGGATTTGGCAACATTTGGGGTGAAAGCATCATGGCTTGTCAGACATAGCAATAGAAATAAAGGGGGTGGGTCAATTTAATAAAAAATTATTTTCGAGTAACATAAACTAATGCATCACAGAATTGATCAAATCTATTGCTTATACTTACTGTTGTTGCTGCTGTTGTTTTCCCTCCAAAACAATGGCACTTCCTGGAAGATGATGTCATTAATGAACAGGCTTTTGTTTTCTTAAAGGGACATTACACAAAAATAACAGCATAAAACGTGTGAACGCATGTAAAACATTGTGAAAAACATGAAATACCCGATTAAAGCAATATTTCTAGATAAACTCAGTTCTAAAAAATAAACAAATATAGCAACATCTATAATAATAGTAGTAGAATTATTTAAAATTAACCCTTGATTTTACTTAATGATATTGTGAGGGACTAAAATGATTTCAACCTTTAAAAAAATGTGAGTTTAACGTTTTTTAAATGCTAAAAATGAAACCAAAAAGATCCTGCACAGCAGGAATGACAATACTATAGTTAAGCAGATTTACATTTAATCATACATACATTTAATAAAGACATGTTCCTTCTGTAAGTAACCTCTCCATGCCTTTTGTTTTGTCACTCTGCGCAAATTATCCTGGCTCCCACAGAGCCTACAAGAAATAGCATTATTTTATGACACCATGAGGAGAAAAACAGTAGAAAAAAAAAGAGAGAGAAAAAAGGGAGATGGGCAAAAAAAAAAAAAAAAGAAAAAAAAAAAAGGTCCTTCAGGGAACATGGTGTAAATGAACTTCCAGGAATGACACAGGCGAGCAATGAGGCGTGGATAGAAAATATACGCTGCACATCATCGGATAGAGATGCCAGTGGAAATGGCTTCATTGAAGTGTCAGCCCTCATCCATCAATCAATCATCCGCAAGAAACAATAACGGCCGCGGCGATGGTGCGGCTTTTATGGGGCTTACTCATGGGTATCGGCAACAGCACTTAAGGGTGGCTCTGACACAGGAGGAAAAAGCGAGGTTAGGGGTATGCAGACGCATTTCACATGCAGGTAGAGCGCAGGAGGCAGAAAAAGAGAGCGAGGGGGGGGAATCACACTTAGTGGACGTGCTTTTGCGAAAAGAAAAAGAAAGAAAAAGAGAAAAACTCCCCTGGCAAAAAAGAAAAATAGCCCGCCGCCCCGTGCTCCTGATCCAGAGTGTAGAAAGGTGGAAAACAAAGCTGTCTTCCATCTATCATTCACCCTCCATCTATCAATTCTGCGCTGTGTTTTGAGATTGTGATGTTTAGGCATTGTAATATTTATGGCTCGATGATAGAAGGGAAGACGGGCTCAGACGGGCCGACGTTAGATGTATATTTTCACGGGGTCGTGACCTCGGTCTCGTATCTCCCTCAGCGGTTTGGTGTCGAATACGCTAATGCAACATCTGGGGAAGAGTGATTATGCTTTTTGTTTACAAGATGAAATTTCCTGAACGGGGATCATTTTGGTGGCCAATCAGAAGGGTGTTAAGAGAGCATTTAAAGATGTTATTTAAAGGAACAGTGCACCCAAAAATGTACATTGTATCACTGTTTACTCAGTCTAGTATGGAAGCTTGTTTCCACCAGAGAATAAAACAATTAAACAAAAGATAACTGACCGTTTGCAAACAGCTTGATTGACAGGCGATCCGACCAATCATAATGCAGAATCTGCCATTCTGCCCAACAAACAAATCAGACAGGAGAATAGATTAACTTGAAACATTGTGTGTATTGACGTCTTTCTTCGATGATATCTCACATTTATGACTTTTTCTTTCAATTTTTAGTGTATATCTTATAATTATCAAAATTTTCGGTTTGTATCTTACAATTATGACTTTCTTTCAATTTTAGTTTCTATCTCACAATGACCTTTTCTTTAAATTTTAAGTTTGGATCTCAAAATTATGACATTTTTTCTAGCAATTTTTAATTTTATATCTTACAGTTCTGACTTTTTCTTTTAATTTTTAGTCTGTATCTTACATTTATGGCATTTTTCTTGCAACTTTGTATTTTATTTCGCACATTCCTGACTTTCTCTTTCAATTTTTAGTTTGTATCTCAGAATTGACATTTTTTCGTTCAATTTTTAGTTTACATCTCACAATTCTAACCTTTTCTTTTAATTTTTAGTTTGTATCTTACAATTATAACATTTTTCTTGCAATTTTTAATTTTACATCTCACAGTTGCGACTTTTTCCTTTCAGTTTTTAGTTTGTATCTCAAAATTCTGACATTTTTCTTGCAATTATTCATTGTATATCTTACAGTTATGACTTTTTCTTTCATATTTTAGTTTGTATCTCACAATTATGACTATCTTTCCATTTTTTGTCTATATCTCAAAATTATTAAATTTTTCTCACAATTTTTCATTTTATATTACAATTATGACTTTTTTCTTTCAACTTTTAGTTTGTATCTTATATTTATGCCACTTTTCTTGCAATTTTTAATTTTATTTCTCACATTCCTGACTTTCTTCTATAAATTTTTGTTTGTATCTCAGAATTGACTTTTTTCTTTCAACTTTTAGTTTACCTTTCACAATTCTAACTTTTTCTTTCAATTTTAGTTTGTATCTTAAAATTATGACATTTTTCTTGCAATTTTTAATTTTACATCTCACAATTCTGGCTTTTTCTTTCAATTTTTATAACATTTTTATAAAAGTCACAATTGACATTTTTTATATCTTATAATTTTATCTATTTTATATGTTACAATTATGACTTTTTCTTTCATTTTTTAGTTTGTATCTTACAATTATGACTTTTTTCTTGCAATTTTTCATTTTTGTATCATAATTATGACTTTTTTCTTTCAACTTTTAGTTTGCATCTTACATTTATGGCATTTTTAATTTTACATCTCACAATTCTGACCTTTTCTTTTAATTTTTAGTGTGTATCTTATAATTATAACATTTTTCTTGCAATTTTTAATTTTATATCTCACAATTCTGACTTTTTCTTTTAATTTTTAGTGTGCATCTCAAAACTACGGAATTTTTCTTGAATTTTTTAATCTCACAGTTCTGTCTTTTCTTTCAAGTTTTAGTGATTATCTTACAATTATGACTTTCTTTCAACTTTTTAGTTTGTATTTTACAGTTTACATTTTTTTTTTTCAATTTTTCTCACAATTCTGACTTTTTCTTTCAATGTTTTGTTTATACCTAACAATTAAGTTTTTTTCTTCCATTTCTTAGTTTATATCTTACAATTCAGTTTTTTTCTTCCATTTCTTAGTTTATATCTAACAATTCAGATTTTTTTCCCACATAGTTCTAATATAAATAATAGAATTGTGATTAAAAAAAGCAATTGCATTTATTTATTTATTTCATGACAGATAATTCAACAAGGTTGTGAGATGTCAGCTCAGAATTGTCTCAGTTCTAACTTTTTTAAGAATCGCAGGAAACAATCTAAAAGTCTTAAACTGTAATTTACTCCTGAGAGCTGAATTTTCAGTCTTCAGAATGACACATGATCCTTCAGAAATCATTTTAATATGCTGATTTGATATGCAAGAAACATGTCTTATTAATATCAATGTTGAAAACCCTTTTTGCTGGTTAATATTTTGTGGATGTATTATTGTATGTATGATATTTATGTGTGTGCGCGTAAGTGAATTTTGAGTTAAACTATTCCTTTAAGACTTTAGGAAATGTACTATTCAACAGCTGGGCGTGTTCTTTGCCCAAAAAGTGTGTTAAATAGTTTTTTTGCCCCATTTTTAGGGAACAATGACAACAATGTCATTTGTTAAAAATCCTCATCCCATTAATGGGTTCAGCCAACAGAGAGCAAACGTGGGCTGATGGAAGCAGCGAAATCTTTAAACGCAGAAACAGTCGCTTTTACTGTACGTACGTCTTTTGATTTCCCCCAACCAGGTCTCTTGATGGCTTCTTAGCAACATGAAACATGACACATCATCCATTATTCTGAACGTGTGCCTTGCTATCTTAGCCCGCTCCATATGGTCCTGCTTGTCTCCAGACACCCAAATCCCTTTCCCGAGGCCAGCGGCTGTTTTTTTCCGCAAGAGCCATTATATCTCCCTTCTTTCTCAGAGGGATCCACCGACGATGATGAGCAATCACAGCGAACGCCGACTTTACATCCCTCCAAAAAAACACAAGTCGGATTCCTTCGGTCTCACCGTGCTCGTCTGGCCCACTTGCTAATACATGCAAGTTGACAATCTGGAGGAGGCAATTATCAATGACGACAACATCGCCCATGAAGAGACCACATGACTGATATGAAGTTTCCATGTGCTGCTTTTGTCTGGAGTGAGGAGAAACAGACGCCTGAAACAAAGAAACAAGAAAGAAGACCCAGTGTTAGAAAGTATATTCAGAACTGTTTAACTGAATTTATTATACAGATATCAAATGAATCACATCGTAGTTACTATAAGACATTTTAAATTTGTCCCAAATCATATTTTGAGTGCATTTTTGAACATCTTAAATAGCACAGAAAAGCTATACTGCATTACATGAATATACTATTATTATTTTAATATTTGATACAAAAAAATACACAAAAAATAGCAATATTGTGAAATATTATTACAATTTCAAATAACTGTTTTCCATTTGAGTACATTTTAAAATGTAATTTATTCCTTTGATACAAAACTGAATTTTCAGTAACATTACTCCAGTTTTCCGTGTTACATGATCCTTCAGAAATCATTCTAATATGCTGATTTGCTGCTAAATTATTAATTATTATTGGTCCTCAAATATAAACAATGATTTTTGTAATCAATGTTGAAAAGTCAGTATTGCAGCTTAATATTATAAATAAATAGTTAAAAGAACAGCTTTTTGTAAAATCTTACTTTTTTTTTTTTTTGAATGGCACTGTATGACAATTCCACAAAAATATCAAGCATCAAAACCATTTTTCAACATTGATGATAAATATTTCTTGAGCAGCAAATCAGAATATTAGAATGATTTCTGACGGATCGTGTGACACTGAAGACTGGAGTTATGATGCTGAAAATTCAGCTTTGCATCACAAAAATAAATTATATATTAAAATATATTCAAACAGAAAAGAGTTATTTTAAATGGTAATAATATTTCACAATATTACAGTTTTTACTGCATCTCTGATCAAATAAATGCAGCCTTGGTGAGCAAAAAAGTCTTCTTTCATTAAAATCACATTTACTTTTTTTGGGCAATATTTAGTTTATTTTCTTTCAATTTTCAGTTTATATCTCATAATTATGACATTTTTCTTGCAAGATTTAGTTTATATCTCACAATTCTGACTTTTACTTTCAATTTTTTGTTTGTATCTCATAATTACGACATTTTTCTTGCAAGATTTAGTTTATATCTCACAATTCTGACTTTTTCTTTCAATTTTTTGTTTGTATCTCATAATTATGACATTTTTCTTGCAAGATTTAGTTTATATCTCACAATTCTGACTTTTTCTTTCAATTTTTTGTTTGTATCTCATAATTATGACATTTTGTCTTGCAAATTTAGTTTATATCTTACATTTCTGACATTTTCTTTCAATTTTTAGTTTGTATCTTATAATTCTGACATTTTTCTTGCAATATTTTTCTTGTAATGTTTAATTTTATATCTCTATTATATTTTTCTTTCAGTTTTTTGTTTGAATCTCACAATTCTGACATTTTTCTTGCAATATTTAGTTTATATCTTACAATTATGACTTTCTCTTTCGATTTATATCTCACAATCATTACATTATTCTTGCAATTTTTAATTTCTATCTCACAATTCTAATTCTTTCCATTTTTAGTTTGGATCTCTATGTTTATTAATTTTTTTTTTTGCAATTTTTAATTTTATATCTCACAATTACGACATTTTTCTTGCAATATTTAGTTTATATCTCACAATTCTGACTTTTTCTTTTTTAGTTTTTAGTTTGTGTCCCTATAATTATGACATTTTTCTTGTAATTTTTAATTTTATACCTTAGAATTATGACATTTGTTTTTTGCAATTTTTAGTTTAAATCTCACAATTATGGCTTTTTCATTAAATTTTTGTTTGTATCTCACAATTCTGACCTTTTCCTTCAATTTTTAGTTTGTATCTTATAATTCTACATTTTTCTTGCAATATTTTTCTTGTAGTTTTTAATTTTATATCTCACAATTATAACATTTTTCTTGCAATTTTTTGTTTGTATCTCATAATTATTGTTCTTGCAATATTCAATTTATAACTCACAATTCTGACTTTTTCTTTCAATGTTTAGTTTGTATCTCTATTTTTCTTGTAATTTTTTTATTTTATACCTTAAAATTATGACATTTGTTTTTTGCAATTTTTAGTTTAAATCTCACAATTATGGCTTTTTCTTTCAGTTTTTAGTTTGTATCTTACAATTATGACATGTTTCCTGTAATTTTTAATTTTATATCTCACATTTGTTTTTGTTTTTTTGCAATTTTTAGTCTATATCTTACAATTATGACTATCTTTCAATTTTAATTTATATCTCACAATGACTTTTTCTTTTAATTTTTAGTTTCTAACTCACGATTGACTTTTAAATTTTTAGTTCATATCAATTATTAAAATTTTTCTTGCAATTTTTAGTTTGTATCTTATAATTATGACATTTT
The DNA here is from genome assembly GCF_022985175.1 of Labeo rohita. Classification (NCBI taxonomy): domain Eukaryota; kingdom Metazoa; phylum Chordata; class Actinopteri; order Cypriniformes; family Cyprinidae; genus Labeo; species Labeo rohita. The sequence continues at coordinate 4,636,522 of NC_066891.1, read as the reverse complement.
TCTTGCAATATTTTTCTTGTAATTTTTAATTTTATCTCAATTATTATATTTTTCTTGCAATATTTATTTTATATCTCATAATTATAACATTTTTCTTGCAATTTCTTGTCTATATCTCACAATTCTGACTTTTTCTTGCAATTTTTTTATTTGTATCTCACAATTCTGACATTTTTCTTGCAATATTTAGTTTATATCTCACAATTCTGACCTTTTCTTTAAATTTTTAGTTTGTATCTTATAATTCTGACATTTTTCTTACAATATTTTTCTTAAATTTTATATCTCAATTATTATATTTTTCTTGCAATTTTTTGTTTGTATCTCATAATTACAACATTTACCTTGCAATTTTTAGTTTGTATCTCACAATTATTACATTTTCTTGCAATATTTAGTTTATATCTCACAATTCTGATTCTTTAAATTTTTGGTTTGTATCTCATAATTATGACACTTGCAATTTTAAATTATATATCTTACAATTATAAAATTTTTCTTGCAATTTTTAATTTATATCTCACAATTTTATTAATTGTTTTTTAATTTTTAAGTTGATCACAGTAATAAATTACATTTTAAAATACATTAAAATTTTAAAATATATTCAAATAAAACACAGCTGTTTTAAATTGTAATAATATTTCACAATATTACTGTTTTTACTGCATCCCTAATCAAAAAAAAAAAAAAAAAAAAAAAAACACATTTACTCCAAACTTTTGACTGGTGGTGTATATAAATAGCCCATGCATACACGCACACACACACACATATATATTTATCCTCCGAGCTCACGCTTGTGTTACTCATGTAAAACACCCACTGATCTGCATCAAAGTCTACGTGAAATGAAATACGTGCACAGACGAGTGGATGCAACGTTTGCATGAAAGCACATTTTGGATCCGAATTGTGCACTAAGCCATGAAACATGATGAAACATACAACACAAAAACAACATAAGTGGCAGGGTATATACTGATTAAAATACACACTTAATTTGGTATGATTAATTAATCAAAACATTGATTTTAAAATATCAAACCGAAGCAGACAGTCAAACATTTTTACGGCGAACAAATAATTTGCCTGACAGGGGGAAACGGCGCTAATAAAATATGTATACAGTCGCCTTATACTACTCGTCCGTGGGGAATATCGCCACAAAAGCTCTCGCAAATACTATGAAAGGCAATAGGGTAACCGCATGCGGCCCCATGTTGCACATAACTCTAATTAACATCTGAGTATTGTTCTCCTGCACATTACCTGCTGCACACAGCATTGCGTGGGGCCCGGGCCGTGCGCTGCGTGCCAGATCCCTATGTCAGCAAAAGCAACACCTCCTGTGGCGAATAAAGCAGAACCCAGTGGAAATAAACGTCTCTTCGGCAGGGTGTGACCCCGGGCACAAAGGGGCCCACACCTTCACAGAAAACAAGGCAGGACGAAAACAGGAATTAACTATTGTGCTGTAACAGCAGGGGATGACGACGCGAGCTGTAATAGTTGCTCTGCATTGCATGTGTGCATTAGAAAATGCTAGTTAAGAGAACATTTAAAGGCGCAGCCATCTTTTTATTTACCCAAGTTTTACACATAAATAAACTGCAGCTGCTGTTGTAGTAACAAATATGACTATTACGACTCATGCACTTTCATATAAAAGATACAAGCTGCCACTAAAGCTCTTTATACCTTATTTATCACTAAATGCTGCATATTAGTGACTTTAACCTCATGGTAGCACTTTATTTCACAGTCTTGTTCCTCGTGTACTGACTTTGTACTTATTATAGTAATTACTATAACTAGGTAATAACTACAGTAGGTAGTAACCCTGAACCTACTCCTAAACCTAACCCTAAACCATGTAGTAACCTAGGTACACTGTGTAACTACACGTACTGTGTAATTAAGTGCAACCAGCCTCGCTAATTATTGAACACTTTTGATTGTGGAATTAATCATGGGTGACAAACACGAGAGTGTATAGAATAGCATTGCAACTGAAAATGCAAATGCATAATGTTGCATTCAACAATAGGTTGCGGGATAAAATTGAATATTACTCATATTGGCATGCAAAAATTGCAACTTTTAAGAAAGCTTTCATTTTTGAACAATAAATGGAGCTGAGTTTAATGTTAAATTGTTACAGCTGTATCTTGGAGAATAAGAGCACCATTTCTACACTATTGTTTCATGTTTGTGAATAATAATAAACAAGCCTAATAAAAAGTCATTGCCATTCATTTTTTATTTGATTTATTTATTTGTATTAGGAAATTATTTATAAAAAAAATAAGCAAATTTCTATTCAAAATGTAAATTGTAATGCTAAGGATAATTAAATGTAATAATATGTATATATTTTTAAACTTCAAAGAAATGTAAATTAGCATAGGATGAAAATCCTATTAACTAACACTAAAATTATGTATACTTACAACTGTATCTTAAAATATATCTTGCTTTGCATCGTTTTGCATGAGAAAAGTCACAGCGTAAAAACCTTTTCGTTTTCTTCATGCAAAATAGAATTTCTTAATTTGATTTGTTTCGATTCTTTCAAAAACTTCTAAGGAAAACTTTAATCTGGATGAATAAGAATTTAAAAATAAATTATTTAACATAAAATATATGTAAAAAATATTCTTTGTAAGTACATAAAACAAATATTGTTGTATTATGTTTTAAGAGAAAATACGATTTCAGTTTTTGTACTCCAAACTTTTCTTTTGCTTAATTCAATGTGATACTTGCTGTTTCTTTGCAAGTATTTGTCAAATTTACTAGCAATTTCGGAGAGAAAATTGTTTCTACACCAGTTTGTGTATAATAATAATAATAGTAATAATAATGTATAATAATATCTATTTAAAAAATATATCTTGTTTTGCATTACTGTCATGAACATGACTTAAAATGGGACAATCTGGAAAATCATTACAGTTGTATCTGAAAAAATAAGAATTTAAAAATAAATATTTTACATAAAATATACATTATTATTATTTTTTTTTTAAAAAAAGTTGTACATAAAATATTTGTACACAAATATTGTTGGAGTATGTTTTAAAAGAAAATACTATTTTAGTTTTTATACTTTAAATTTCTTGCTTAATTCAATGTGATACTTGCTGATTGTTTAATTTGTCAAATTTACTAGCAATTTCTGAGTGAAAATTGCTTATACACCAGCTTTGTGTTTATAATAATAATAATAATAATAATAATAATAATAATAATAATAATAAAATAATTAAAAATGCAGAATAAAAATCCCATTATTTATTTATTTATTGCATTATGAAATAAGCAAATTTCTACTCAAAATTTGAAATGTAATGTTTAGGATAATTAAATTAAAATAATCCTTTTTTTTATTATTTTATTAAAGAAATGTAAATCAGCATAAATGAAAATCCTATTAACTAAACACTAAAATTATGCATACTTAAAATTCTATTTTAAATATATATCTTGTTTTGCATTAGTAATGAACACAACTTAAACATGAGAATTTGAGAAAATTGCATAATCTGGAGCAAATTGTGGAGGAAATGTGGTGATTTTAAAATAAAGTTACAGCGTAAAAACCTCTTAATGAACTCTTTATTTTCTACATGCAAAATATAATTTCTTTATTTGATTCTTTACATTCTAAGAAAAGCTTTATTTTATTTTATTTTAACAATAAAGGGAGTGGAGTGTAATGTTAAATCATTACAGTTGTATCTGAAAGAATAACAATTTAAAAATCAATTATTTTACATAAAATATATGTACTTTTTTTTTTTTAATTAATTAATTACATTTTTGAAGTTGTACAGAAAACAAATATTGTCGGAGTATATTTTAAAAGAAAATACTATTTCAGTATTTAAGAAAAATTAAGCAAATTTCTACTCAATTTAAAATGTAATGCTTAGTATAATTAAAGGTAATAATTAAAATAATCCTTTTTTATTTTGTTAAAAACAACTGTAATTTAGTGAAACTGAAAATCCTATTAACTAACACTAAAATTATGAATACTTAAAATTCTATCAAAAAAAAAAAATACTTGTTTTGCACTACAGTCATGAAAATGACAAAATGGGACAATCTGGAGTAAATTGTGGAGGAAATGTGGTGATTTTAAAACAAAGTCACAATACAAAACCTCCTAATGAGCTGTTTTCTTTTTCTTCATGCAAAATATAATTTCTTAATTTGATTTCTTTTGATCCTTTTTAAAGTAAAGCTTTAATTTTTTTTTTTTTTTTTTTTTTTTTACAATAAAGGGAGCAGAGTTTAATGTTAAATCATTGCAGCTGCATCTGGAAGAACTTAAATAAAAATTATTTTACATAAAATACACAAATATACAAAAATGATTTTAATTGTGACACTTGCTGATTCTTTGCAAGTATTTGTCAAATTTACTAGCAATGTCTGAGTGAAAATGGTCTCTAAACCAGTTTTTAGTGTGCATAATAATAATAATAATAATAATAATAATAATAATAATAATAATAATAATAATAATAATAATAATAAATAAGGCCTGATAAAAAGTCCAGTTTTTTTTTTAATTTAATTTAATTTAATTTAATTTAATTTTGCATTAGGAAATTATTTAAAAAGAAAAAAAAGCAAATGTCTACTCAAAATGTAGAATGTAATGCTTAGTATAATTAAAGGTAATAATTAAAATAATCCTTTTTATTTCATTAAAGAATTGTAATTTAGTAAAACTGAAAATCCTAATAATTAACACTAAAATTATGCATACTTAACATTCTATCATAAAATATACTTGTTTTGCATTACAGTCAAAATATACAAATATACAAAAATGATTTTAATTCAGAGTGACACTTGCTGATTCTTTGCAAGAATTTGTCAAATTTACTAGCAATTTCTGAGTGAAAATGGTTTCTAAACCAGTTTTTAGTCTGTATAATAATAATAATAATAATAATAATAATGCCTGATAAAAAGTCCATTTGTTTTTTATATGATTTATTTTATTTATTATTATTATTATTAATTAATTAATTAGTTTATTTTTGCATTAAGAATTTATAAAAATTAAGCAAATTTCTACTCAAAATTTAAAATGTAATGCTTCTAAAATGTTTTTAGTGTAATAATAATAATAATAATAATAATAATAATAATAATAATAATAATAATAATAATAATAAGGCCTGATAAAAAGTCCATTGGTTTTTTTTTTATATAATTTTATTGTATTTATTATTTATTTATTTTTGCATTAGGAAATTATTTATAAAAATTAAGCAAATTTCTACTCAAAATTCTAAATGTAATGCTTAGTATAATTAAAGGTAATAATTAAAATAATCCTTTTTTATTTCATTAAAGAAGTGTAATTTAGTAAAACCGAAAATCCTATTAACTAACACTAAAATTATGCATAGGTAAAATTCTCTCTTAAAATATCCTTGTTTTGGATTACAGTCATGAAGATAACAAAATGGGAAGAAAATGGGACAACCTGGAGTAAATTGTGGAGGAAATGTGGTAATTTTAAAATAAAGTCACAATACAAAACCTCCTAATGAGCTGCTTTCATTTTCTTCATGCAAAATATAATTTCTTAATTTGTTTTCTTCGATTCTGAGGGTAAAATACAACACTTTGGGGACTGAAGCAAGTGGCTATTAGGCTCCTTGCAAATCCGTGGTCGTGTTTGCCTTGAAAAAACATTTTTCTTACTCCAAACAACCTCAGCACCGCTAAAGCAACACTAAACTCCCTCATCACGGCCAATGATTTACAAGAAGCCTGTGTGCTTTCCAACTTTCACAAGCCGTAATGAGGCTTGATCCAGACGTGTACCGATCACCGCAGACCAGCGGCATCAAATAAACACAGCAAAAGAAAACCGTGTTCGCTAGAAACCCCCTTAAGAGGCGGAAAATGACGCTTCGGATTGGACTTGAGGGATTTGGGCAAACAGGAAGCGTGTCACGAACCGAGGTTGTGCTTCCTTCCCCCTGCCGTCCATCCAGATGCTCGCTCTGGCCTCTGTTTGAGGGGCATGTGAGGGTGATACTAAGTGAAATGCTCATTTTGCGTTTGTGATTATCGAGACCCATGGGCGATATGCGCTAATGTGAGCTAATGCAATAGATTACACAGCGCTGGCCCTGGGGAGCAGACAGCAAGCAGATGTGCTATAGTCAAAAAGGAAAGGAGGGGGTGAACGACTCTGTTTAATGTGCTGGATACTGTCCTTTGTAATTTGCTGTTGACAGACTTAAGCACTGTGATGCACTCGGCCAGGTTCAGCACAGACGAACAAAGCAAATGAACAATTACTAATGCACGGCTGTCTAGTGCAAGTGTGTGGGCCTCAAATGAAAGACGCAGAGGATTATTATTCAACGCAATGTAGTCATCTCGTATCCAGAACGGTGAATGATTGTTTTATCTGTAAAGGGCCTAATATGTCTTTGTGTGAAGAGCTCATTGTGTCCCGGGATTAAACGAAGCAAAAGCACATGGTTTCGCTGGCAAATGTTCACATGTTGGTACACACTGCCCTCTAGTGGGCTGCCAGTGAAGTCACATTATAAATGTGTAAAGAACAAGTCCAGGTCATACTTAAAATAAAATAAATTATAATAAAATAAAATAAAATAAAATAAAACAAAATAAAGCTTTTCATTAGCAAACGCTCAACAACAACAATAATATTAAATAAATAAATAAATAAAATATATAAAAACAATGGCTTAGAACAATAAAGGGAGCTGAGTTTGTTAAATCATTACAGTTGTATCTAGGAGGGTAATAATTTAAAAGTAAAATATTTTATTTAAAATATACGTAAAAATTATTTTTTTCCTACTCCAACATTTCTTGTTTAATTCAGTGAAAATTGTTTCTACATCAATTTTTAATAATAATAATAATAATAATAATAATAATAATAATAATAATAAAGTCTAATAAAAAGACCATTTTTTTATTTTATATGTTTATTATTATTATTATTTTATACTTTTATTATTTTTATAATAAATAAATAAAAATAATAAAATGTAAAAATTTATTTATTTATTGCATTAGGAAATTATTTATAAAATTTAAGCAAATTTCTACTCAAAATGTAAAATGTAATGCTTAGGATAATTAAATGTAGTAATTAAAATAATCATTTAAAAAAATAGTAATATTGTGGAATATTATTGCAATTTAATTTTTATTTAATTCTGTAATTGATTTCTTTTGATTATTTTGAAAACTTCTACGAAAAGCTTTTAATTTTTGCACAAAAAAAGGGAGCTGAGCTTAATCTAACTTATACATAAAACAAATATTGTTGGATTATGTTTTAAAAGAAACTATTTCAGTTTTTCTACTTATTAATCATTTGTCAAATTAATTTGAGTGATTGTTTTTTCACCAATTTTTTGTGTATAATAATAATAATAATAAAGCCTAATGAAGAGCCCATTGTTTTTATATATTATTTTATTTATAATTATTAAGATTCTATCATTTTATTATTGTTAATAAAATAATATAGTGTATAATAATAATAATGCCTAATGAAAAGTTAGTTATATATATATATATATATATATATATATATATGAGCAACATATTAATAATAATAATAAAAATAATAAATAAAAAAATATAAAAAAACCCCGAACTCTTCATTAGGCATTATTATTATTATATATATTATTATCTATCTATCTATCTATCTATATATATCTTTTACAAATATGTAATTTGTTGATGATCGTTTGCTTATGGAAAAGTTTTTTTTTTTATTTATTCTTATTTTATTCAGTTTATTTTTATCTTTATGTTACTATTATTTTGCATTAAAGAAATTATAATTTAGGGAAAGTTTGAATAAATAAATATAAAAGAAAATTGTTAAAAAAAAAAAAAAAAAAAAAAAAAAAAAAAAACACACACACACACACACACACACACACACACACACACTTATTTAAACAATGTATTTGTTAACAGTTAATGCACTGTGAAGAAGGTTAATAACTGCCTCTAAAATTATATTACTTATTATCAGTTCATGTTAGTTAATGCATTAATGTTAAAAATGAGATCTTATTTTAAAGTATTACCATTTTTTTTTCTTTTGGGGGTGAAATATGATCATATTTTCCAAAAAATGCTAGGTCCAAAGTTGTACTGAAATATTTGCAAGGCCAAAACATTTTATAAACAGAATCTAGTTTACCCTTTGATTATTAGCTGATCATTTGCTTATGAAAAAAAGTTAATTATCTTTTTTTTTTTTTTTTTACTTTATTTATGCATTAAAGTAATGATAATTTAAGGAAATTCTATAAAATAAAAACAAATTTGTTTATATAGCTTATTATTAGTTCATGTAAGTTAATGCATTAATATTAAGAAATAAGATCTTATTTTAAAATGTTACCATTTTTTTTTTCTTTGGTGGGCAAAATATGATCTTATTTTCCAAAATCTTTTCCAAAAATACATACCATTTACTGAACGTGGAAGAAATGAGTTGCATTTAAATATTTGCAAGGCCAAAACATTTTATAAACAGAATATAGTAGAACCTTTGCTTGTTTGTTATCATTTGCTTTTGAAAAAATCATTTTTTTAAATCCTTGTTTATTTATTTATATAATAAACAAGTGATGATAACTTGGGAAATTCTAATAAATAAATAAAACTAAATTTTTCATATTGATTATTATTAGTTTATCTAAGTTAATGCATTAATGTTAAGAAATAAGATGCTACCATTTCTTTTCTTTTTGGGGGTGAAATATCATATTTTTCAAAATATCATGGGTCCAAAAAAAAACAAAAAACAACAAAAAAAAAAAACTACCATTTACTGAAAGTAAAAGAAATGAGTTGCATTTAAATATTTGCAAGGCCAAAACATTTCATAAACAGAATATAGTAGACCCTTTGCTTATTTTTTGATAATTTGCTTATGAATTTCTTTTATCCTTATTTTATTTTATTTATTTTTTACTTCCTTTTTTTGCATTAAAGTAATGATAATTTAGGGAAACAAAAACAAAAATTGTTTATATTGCTTATTAGTTCATGTAAGTTAATGCATTAATGTTAAGAAATAAGATCTTATTTTAAAATGTTACCATTTTTTACTTTGGGGAGTGAAATATGATCATATTTTTCTAAACGTTTTCCAAAAAGACAATTTACTGAAAATTTAAAGAAATTAGTTGCATTTAAATGTTTGCAAGGCCAAAACATTTTTTAAACAGAATATAGTAGACCCTTTTCTTATTTGTTGATAATTTGCTTAGGAAAAAGGTTTATTTATTCTTTTTTTTTTTAATTAATTATATTATTACTATCATTATTATTTTTTGCATTAAAATAATGATAATTAGGGTGAAAATTCTAATAAATAAACATAAAACAAAATTGTTTGTGTTCATTTTGACGGACAGGGTCGTAAAAATTCTGTCATAATCTATTATTAATATTAACAACACATTTAAAGTTATTTGTGTTCACATTTTCATTTTTAATCATGAACCTACAGGATTGACAGTGCAGTGTTTAAAAAAAAAAATCAAAACAAAATGGATTTCAATAGATTCTCATTTTAATGAACCAATATCAATTCTTAAAATCACAATTGATCTCTTGGTCTGTGCTGTCAGTTGATGAATGGCTGTATATAGTGCGTCTTCCTTCCAGTAAATATATAGGCTAGGCTTTGTGTTACTTTTCATATAAAACAAAGTCTCAGATTTCAAATTCTATCAATTTCCTTAGGAAATTCAACCTATAAATACCATTTTGGCACTCTTTAATGTGGTGTGATAGATCGTTGTAGCTTCTGTGTACTCGCCTGCGCGTAATCAAAGGCATAGGAAAACATTTGTGACATTTTCGTTTTTGTTCTGGATCCTCTACTGCCAGACTGGAGCGCATTTGCCACCAACTGGACAGGGGTGAGAATTACAGCAACGATTTACAATAGTTCATCCTACATATTATATATATATATATATATATATATATATATATATATATATATATATATATATATATATATATATATATATATATATATATATATATATATATATATATATATATATATATATATATATATATATATATATATATATATATATAGTAGTTAGTGAACTAACATGAAAATTAACACTTTTATTAAAGGGGTCATCGGATGCCCATTTTCCACAAGTTGATATGATTCTTTAGGGTCTTAATGAAAAGTCTAAAACATGCTTTGGTACAAATTTCTCAATGGTTGTGTAAAACAACACCCTTTTTACCTTGCCAAAATCAGCAGGCCTCTGTCGGTGTGACACCATCTGAGAATGGCTCGATTTGAAAAAGGGGATATTATTTTTACAAATTAATTAAAAACCACCGCATGGATTTTTATCATTATAGGGTAGATTTGTACATACACTGACAACACACATTAATGTTCAAATGACGTGTAAAAGTGAACTTAGCATCCGATGACCCCTTTAACTAACATTAACACGTTAATAACTGCCTCTGTAGTTAAATAGCTTATTATTAGTTCATGTTAGTTAATGCATTAATGTTAAGAAATTAGATCTTATATAAAAGTGTTACCTTTTTTTTTTATTTGGGGTAAAATATTTTAATTTGTGATGTGAATTTTACAAAGAAATTTAAGCAAATACTCTTACTAAAGGTCAAGAGGGATTGTCAAAAACATTTAAATATCATGAAAACTACACACAACTAGACCATTCACTTCACTAACAGTTTGCTGGCCTGCAAAAAGTACAGTCTATGACTAAAAATTAGGCATGTAAGTCTAAATATATAACAAACATCCACAATCAAGATAAAACAAACAGAAAAACAAACTCTACTACTCACCTTCCACAGATGAAAATGAAAAACAGATAATCTGACACTTCTTCCAGTTTGCACAACTGCTTTATTCTGCCTCTAGAAAGGGCCTGAGCCCTGGAATACACCTGGCTTAATAACAAGGTGAGATACAAGATTGGAAATCCAATTTACACATTCTGTTAAAGAGCAAAAATAACAGCATCATTCATGAAACACTGGACAAAAGGAGCAGGGAGAAAAAGCATTATTTGTGCACGCCTGTGACACAACCTGACCACAAGAAAGGATTTCTAAAGAGAAAAAGTCATTAGTGAAAGTGCAAAAGAAAAAGGAAAATTAAAAATTGGGAACAAGTACACCCTAGAGGGGGGAAAAAACAAAACAATTTACACATGGCAGAGACTACATCCTAAACCAAACTACCTACACAAACTCAATTCGGTGCATCTAAGAGTCGAAATACTGAGCGTGAGCGAGGACAAAAACCAGAAAGACACATCCAATCTGTGCTTGTTTTTGACCAAAGTCAAATATAAATCCATTATCACTCAGCCTAAACTGATCTACGACTCACAAGAAAACTAAATAAGGGGCAATTCATTATTGTGGTGTGAAGCAAACGAAATAATAATAATAATAATAAAAATAAAACGCTTCAAGTTTATCAATGAAATATGACGCATTTGCTTCATGAAAGCCCCTTAAATATTACAAAATAAGTTAACTCTCCAAACATCTTCCGAGTTAGTATACCGAACGCAGACAGTAACAGAAACCACGACGAGCGTTATCCACCGTTGCACACACAACCTAAAGAAGCAATAAATACACTTGATTATTAAGTAAAAAAAAAAAAAAAAAAAAAGACAATAACAAAAACATTCTGGCGTATGAAAACGTAACAATCACAACAAAAACGCTCGCCACGCACTCGGAGGCAAAGGCGCAAAAATCACAGTTATGTTTCTCATCAATCCTGAGGATCCCGTTGAATGTCTTTGTCACAGTGAAAGAGGTTTCACGCAGTCCCTGCATTTCTTTATTTTACTTTTAAATGTACCTACACAACAGTACACAGTACGTCACCATTGCTTCAAAAGTCTCGCGTCCGAGACGGTAACACAGCAGCTAGATTTTGTACACATGAGAAGGTTTCTAATGTTCTGTGCATAGCATAAAGTTGACCTGCAAAAGAGATGTTAAACATTAACAATATAGACACGATTAGAGGAAAGCAAAACAAAAAACACAGCGCCCCTCTTTGTTTATTTGGTCAGTGCCGTCCACTCGTGCATTTTAATCCGCTTAGGCTTTTAATAAAAAGTAATGGAGGCACTTGCCGGGCTCGTGGTTTGATTAGTATTTAGGCCGTCATCGTAAACCAACGACCCGCAACAGATTCACAGAGTCAACTGTCATGCACGGAGTGCGTCTGACGTTCGGTTTTGTGTTAAGTGCACCGCAGATGAATCTATTGCCGTAATGGAATGCAAATTGAATCAAAAACAACACTGTTCAAGGCCGCAGTCCAAGTTTCGGTCTGCCAAGGCTAGAGTAATCCGCACAGTACATCCTTCCAACACGTCAAACCCTTCAGCGGTAGTGTCTGAAGAACAGTGAGCAACATCGAATCAGTTAAACTTTCCTCCTAGCCGAAGCATTTTTCGAAGCTGCGGAGGAGAAACAGTGCATTAGCTACGTGAACCACGCAATAGCTGTGAAATGAGAGTGAGGTCTGGTGAAGACATTTACCCTGGATAGGTCTAAGAGCTCTTATCTGAAGGTCCACAGCGTTCGTTACTCAGAGGGCTGGTTTGGATTCTCCTCTGAGTCATGCTTGTGGAGTAATGAGGGAAGATCAAGGACCTGTTCCCTAAAAAGAGAAGCATACGGGGTGATGTTCAGTCTGGATTCCAGGACACCTCTTTATTAAACAACTGCCAGGACCATTTTAAAGGCCATGGCGAAGTCTTAAAACTTTAAATAATTCTTGAAAGCCACTGTCATTTTCGTAAAGGAAAAATGTGTATAGCGTGTATAAAAATCTGCTGTTTTGTTTGCGGTTTTTGCTGTTTATTTAAATAAAACAATTTCTTTACAAATTTATATGTCATTTTATACTAAAAATGTGTTCATGTCTGTGTATATATACACATATACACATACATACATACATACATATATATATATATATATATATATAAAATGTTGCTGTTTTGTTTGTAATTTATTACTTTAATAATGATTTTTATTATAAAATAATTGATAATTTATATGCTATTTCTATGTTATTTTGCTGTTTTGTTTTGATGCTTATTTACATAATAGTGTACAGAAAATGTATGTGTATATATATAATTTGCTATTTTTTCTCATTTTTGCTGTTTATTTACATAAAATACATTTACATAATTTATATGCTATTTCTATATATTATTTTGCCGTTTTGTTTGCAATTTTGATGCTTTACATAAAATAATATACAGAAAATGTATGTGTATATAATTTTGCTGTTTTTACTGTTTATATATATATAAAATATTTTAAATAATTCATATGCTATATATGCATACTATTTAGCAGTTTTATTTGTAACTTTTGCTGTTTATTTACTTAAAATAATTTAGATAATTTATATGCTATTTATATATTATTTTGTTATATATTTGCAATTTTGATGCTTATTTACATAAAATAATATACAGAAAATCTGTAAAGAATTTTGCTGTTTGTTTACATAAAATAATTAATATTTGCAATTTTGATGCTTATTTACATACATATATAGAAAATGTATGTGAATAAAAGATTTTGCAGTTTTTTTGTCATTTTTGCTGTTTATTTACATAAAATATTTTAAATACTAATTTATATGCTATTTCTTTATATTATTTTACTGTTTTGTTTGTAATTCTTGCTGTTTATTTACATAAAATATATGCTGAAAATGTATGTGTATAGAATTTGCTGTTTGTTTGTAATTTTTGCTGTTTATTTACATAAATTCTATACTAATTTCTATGCCATTTTATATACATAAAGTAAAATGTCAAAAATATATACATATTTACAAAAATAAAGATTTAAAATAATTAGATGCAAACAAACATACATATTTTTGCAATATTTTTAGTTTAACAAGTTTAATATATAAACTGTGTGTGTGTGTGTATATATATATATATATATATATATACACACACACACACACACACATATATATATATATATACATATACATACACACACAAAATAGGATTGAAATACAATTTGTGAGATTTGCCTACACAGTACGTCAATTCACCAATTTAGTACTATACTTTTGAACTACACTTATTTAGTACTATACTGTACAGGCAAATAATGTATGAAAATTCTTGATGTTTATCCTGAAGTACGTAAAAACAGTGTGTTTTACCTAATGAGCAATTGCTGACAAACATTTTGTAAGTACTTACCAGTGACAGGTGAGGCCATGACATGGCTGGACCCTGCGGCGGCGGGGTGATAGAGGTTGTTGGGCGTGCAGGTGCGGAGCAGGCCGATGACATTCCAGTCAGCCTGCATGCTGTTGGGAGACGCCGTGGGAGTCACCTTAACAGATGCCATGGGCGAGTTCGCCTGCAATGAGGTTTTCGCATTTCTCCCGGAGGGCACGAGTCGGTTGAAACCCTCTCCAAGCCACCCGGATGCAGTATGTAAAGGCTCAAAGGACTTGTGCCTCTTGCTAGAGGGTTCGCCGACATCCGTTTGCGTTAAGTTTCGGAAACGGTCCGAAAGGCAAAGTCTAGCTGGATCCGTGGGCCAAACCATTCCGTTTTTGCCCATGCTTGCCCTCTGATTCACCTCATGATCCAGGCCAGGCCTCTGCTTGGATCGATCACTCAACTCTCGATCGATCACCAATGACGTGTTTAATTTTCTGCTAGATTCTTGCTCTGGGATTCTAGAAAGCGAGCTGGTTGCATCTGATTCCCTGCCACGTTGACCCTCCTGGTGCTGATCTCTCCAGCGCTCTTTTGCAGGAGAAATCTTAGACATCTGAGGTGGTTTCGGAAGCTTCTCCGTAAGTTTTTCAGGTTGGCGCAATGGGGATTTGGTCCGACGGGTCTGCTTTCTGTTGAAGGGGGGCAAAGGAGTGACGTCTTTGCCCTCCAGCGCCGGCGGGCAACCAGTGTACCGTTTCAGTTTCTGAGGTCTGTATCCATTCTTCTTGACATCCAACTTCTCCTTGTGGATGAGCTTTTTATGCATCAGGAGAACCTCAGGATAAAGGGTTTCATAGGAGCAAGAGGTACATGTGTTAGTCGGTAACAGGTTTCTGGGTACTGAGGTAGCAGATACAGGAAGTGGCACTTTGAGGGATAAATTCAAAGGTGCTTCCGTAGCCTCCTTATCCTCCATCTTCGGGTTTACCGGTAACGGGTATTTTTTGTTGACCTCGCCCACAGGGGTGTAGGGAGCTGCGGCGGGAGAACTTACATTCTCTTGCTTGACTTGAATGGAAGGACTTGTGCTGCTAATAACGGCCTGGCTCATGCCTGGTTCATGTTTAACACTGACAGGCAGAGGTTTAGGAGCAAGCCACTGTTTGGCTGGTTTTAGGGCTTGTTTGTCATCTACATTCTTGGGAGGTTCAATAGCCTTGATGATATTTCTAGCAGATGACGTGGCGGGAATGTTCGGGATTTCTGTGAAAGGTTTGTCCTTGTGGCGTCTGTCTAGATGGTACCTCAAAGACGTTTTCTGTGCCGCGGCGTAGTCACAATATTCACATTTATACGGTTTCTCACCTGTAAAATGAGAGGGGAGACGTCAACGTTTAACTACATTCATTCTGAAATACAAGCCATTTGGAGGCATAAATCAAGACCCATGATGTAAAAAAGCAAAGGACTAACCAGTATGTGTCCTGAGATGAATATTGAGGTAATAGTTTGAGCGGAAAGTCTTGCCACAGTAACTGCACTTTCTTGGTGCAAGAATCTTCAGCTTCATTTTTCCCGATCCTTCCTCAATTTTTTCTGTAGGGAAAGTGACAAGTTTGATTTAAGCTTTGAACAATACATGGTATTCTAGAACTGATATTTAAAACTGCAAGCTCCACTACAGAATGTCCTTGAGTTAAACATGCAAGTGTTTTCTCTGACCAGCAGAGGGAGCCCTAAGTTCTCAACCGGCATAAAAAGGGTTCATTAAAACCCTCGAGACAGAAGTACCTACTTCTGTAGTAAAAAGTGCACATTTCTGTGTAATTATGATGTACATAACTCAAAAAGATGATGACAATCTTGAGCGCTCGGTGGATCAACTTCTGACAGATGACGCTAAGTTGTTTTTAACCGAGCAATTAAAAACTAATATAAAAGCGAAAACAATACCAAGCACTTGGGTAATAATACCTGGATTAAAGGCGTCAACTGGCACTCCCTCTTCGGAGCCATCCTCTGAGTACTCCTCGGCTCGGTCAAGAGAAGAACTACTACAAGAGCCTACGCTTTGGGCCCTCCCATCTACAGGTGTGGTGGGACTATCTGCTCCCCCTCGTTCCTTCTTGTGGATTCGGGAATGGAGGACCAACTGATGGTACGTCCGGAAGATCTTGCCACACTCTTCGCAGTTTGTTGGCTTGTCCTTACGAATCAGACCCTTTTGCTCAGGTGATGGGGAAGGAGTCTCGCTAGGCTTGAGTTCACTTCGTAGGCCTCGCCTGGGTTTGTCTCCACCGCCAGAAGCCCAAATGGCCCCCAGTTCCTCTTTTTCAGAACCGGAGTCCTCGTTATCAGAGTTGGAGTCCGCGTTGAGCTCCTTGGCCAAGTTCGGACCTGCTGCGATCTTGCCCCTGGTGGCCAACTGCCAAGCTTGGTAGGTGTTGAAAGGATCAAGTTGGGATATCCAGCGTCCAGACGGATGACTCCTTTCAGCTTCTTCTCTCGCATCCGAAGGATGCAACTGTAGATTCTGCAAAAACGCCTTCTGAGATACAGGAACCTCCTCAGGAGGTTGGCTTTCGGAGACGATCTCATCCACTTCCGGTTCACGATTATGCACCTTGCTGTGCTCAGCCAGAACTTCCTTGTTCAGGAAAAAGAAGCCACATACCATGCACATTTTGTACGACGTGACCACCGGTGATAGGGGCTGGTCTTGGATGACGTCATTAACGGTGGCTGGGATCTCCAGGTCCTGGTTTTTGTTTTTAGCTTTTCCACCATGGGTTCTCATGTGGTTCTTTAGGAACCACGGCTCTTTGAAACGACGCCCGCAAAGGCCGCAGCAGTACGTGAAAGAGTCCTTGTGTTTCCGCATGTGCGTTTCCAGCTCGGTCGCATCTGCAACGGCCTGGCCGCATACAACGCAACAGAGCTCCTCATTCTTTTCCACAGCTGGGCAGGTCTTAGAACGAGCCCTTTCGCTGGGAGTTAAGAATTCCGCTTCCACACGCAACACCGCGGGAGCGTGGAATGTTGTGGGATGCTGGGAAAGAAGGTGTGGTCCTAGGTCTTCCTGATGCAGGAAAGTCTCCTCACAAAACATGCAGTCTAGAGGTAGGCTACTTTCTGCCAGGGTGTCTAGTTTTTCCACCACGCTGGCGTGGGGCGTCATGCTAGATCCAGTACCAGGCATGCTTGCGCTACTGTGGCTGAGAATGTCATGACCTAGTCCGTCAGGACTTTCCACATATGGGATCAATGGGTGGGTAGGCATGTCAGCAGGAATTTACTTGGGTATTTCTTTCTTATTTAGTTTCAACTGAAAGCTTGTATGAAACAATATGATGGATGTTACAAGACATGTGAAAGAAGAGTCATTCATTTGAAATAGTCATAAAGGAAATCATGCATCAGATTACACAACACTCCATGGAACTTAGCAAATTTTCCTAACAGACTTTTTAATTTTCAGCACAGTACATATGCCAAGAGTTGCAGTAAACCCGTATGATCCATCCTGTACATGAGAAGCAGTCGAGGCTTGCCAGTCACTGCCAGGTAATGGGGCATAAACTTGATCAGTTGATTTCTTGTGATTCACACAGAGGAATTGTCCTGACAGGCAAAACCTGAAATGAAAGAAAAAGACAAAGTCAGGTGTGGCCAGTTCTTTGGAATGTAATCTACTCAGGACTACACTTACAAATACAGATGATTAAATTAATGGGGGAGAGAAAACAAGTGCTCATCTCTTTTGAACTGTTACTACAGATGAAACATGATCTGTCACATGGATTGTTAAAAAAAGATTACAAACCACACAGGGCTCTAAGTTTGATGTTTTGCTTAAGTTTCCAAAGTAAACTGGAGACAAAAGAAAAGTTGTTTTAAGTACACTGCAAATGACAGCAAATGCAATTTGCCAAAAGCAGATCATACACAGAGCAAGAAATAATCTAAGCGCACAGAAACAAGCCTTTGATATTTTGTTGAATAAATATAGCATTATTTAAGGTAACACAGACAGTGTAAAACACAGTAGTAACCTTGTGGATAAAGATCTGTTCTAACAGCTAAAGATTGTGAGCATAAAGTATTTGAGCATGAACAAGCAGCTAAAGGGTTGCTGAGAGTATAGTGTTAGACTATAATAATTGTGCCCTTGAGAAAAGTCATCTTTGCTAAATTATTCCAGTGGGACTGTTTCTGCACCATCGCCAAGACATGTTTTATCAAGTTTTAAGATAAAAAAAATAAACGTGTGTCTAAGGGATATTGTAAATGATCTCCATTTCTTTGTTTTCCACAATTTTTAATAAACTTTTTTATTTCACTAATTAATTTTAATGGCCCAGGAGAGTGACAAATCAACTTTTAATTGTGCAATGTCCACGCAATAATCTCAATTGATAAGAGATCATAAAAACTGCATGAACGAACATAATGCATTATAAAATTATATAATAATAATAATAATAATAATAATAATAATAATAATGAGCAGCCATTTTATAGCTTTAAGGCTTACAACCGGCACTTGACTAATTATTTTAATGTAATTTGCCATATAAATTTGTCATATATATATTTCACTGAATATATACGTCACAAACAAACAAAAGCATTGTCTTCTAATAAATTCTAATAAACTGTACAAAGATCTGACATCAACTGTTCTGCAGTTGGTACATTTACATAACATGTAGGGAAACCCCGATTTCAGATCTTTTAGAAAGTTTTTCTGGGACAAAACTGACGAAATGCCATTTCTTAGATGCATTACTGTGAGGCAACAGGAAGCCAAAGTCGTATGCCTATCTACAGCGGTGTCCTTCACAATATCTGTGAAACCTCACTCATGAGGTCTAAGGTGGAGTCACAGCATTGTTCTGCAACCTTTTAGCCTATCTTCCATGCTGAAACAAGCCAATAAATAAGAGGAACCCCATTTATCTTTCTCGTAGGATGTTATATAACACCCAAGATGAACATACAACATTCTTATTCAAGCCTAATTGCAAATTTTTAGGCATGTTGCCACTCAGTTTTAAACTGCACACACACAAGTGCTTAAAGCAAAACCTGAAATACAAAACATAAAGAATCAATCATGCAGTGTCAACAATCTCCTGCTATTCCTTACATACAACTAGCTCAACTCACTTTTAGGGAAACACAACACAAAAATAGGCTGTGCTAACGTAAGGCACTAAAAAAAGAGAAACAGAGGCTCAAGATGAAAAAAAAAAAAAAAAAAAGAGAAACGGAGGCTGAAAAGGAAGCTTTAGCACATCAGTTATCTACCGAATAACCACTGTTAAAAATAAGCAAGTGAAAAAGAAAGAAAACAATCTGTGAATTCTTTTACATTATGCAGACATACTTTAATGACAGGCCTCGCCATGCTGATTTTAAAAAAAACAACGCTGTTTGCGTATCAGAGAGTAAACTTGAACAAAGCCCATTTACTTTCAAATGCAGAAAAGTTCTCTTTAGATAACCTAAATAGTACAAAATGATAAAGTTATTGGCCCCACCTATGCTTGAGTCATTATAATAGCCTAAAACACGGTTAGTTGACATGCTGAAGAAACAGCTAGAGACCAGCTGGTGTTTGTCTTACTCTTTTGTTTGGGCTTCACCATGCAACCTGTTCACAAGAATAGCATGTTTGTTGGGCCCCAAACCATCCAAATGTCTCAAAAGAAGTTCTTAAAAAGAGACAATGTCAGTTACACTTATAGCAGTTGTCTTATAGAACAACAAACGATGCGGATGGCTCATGCAAATCAGTGAAAACAGGTTATAATAATGTAAAAAAAAACAGTATGCGAGAAAAACACACCCGCCACTCAATAACTACCTCAGGAAAATGCTATACTCTATATGCTATATAGAGTGTGTGTACTCTTTAGTGTATATATATATATATATATATATATATATATATATATATATATATATATATATATATATATATATACACACACATCCATACACATATATGATTTCGAAAACTAAGAAATTACACACACACATTTGGTATGTAAATCAAGGTATTCAAACACAATACTACTTCTGAGTACAATTGACGTCGAGTACAAATGGAGAGATGAGGCGATGGCTGCTAATTAACACGACGGTTCCTGACGTAATAATGCAACGTTTAAAAGTATCGTTTTTTCAAAAACATAATAGAAACTGTGCAAACGACGGGCGTTATGAACACAATCATAGTTTATCTAAATAATAATGCCTCGTGTGTGGAAGCGTGTCTTTAATGTGGCTGTAATTTCCTGACACGTGATCATTCTAACTTGATCAGCAGCTTTACAGCTTATTTTACTACATACCTCGCCAATATACCTGCATGTCCTCTTTTACTTTTTTGTTTCCTTTTGGAATGTGATACAAAAACTCCTCCCTAACTACAGTTAAGTTGTTTTACTATAGAACAATGAGATCAAGTAGAAGTTGAATAACTTGAATAAATAACGTATACACATAGTTTGATGGAAGAAACAACAAAAACAAGACGAAATGGACGTTCAAACAAAAGGAAAAATAAAAAAATCATTATTAGGATAAACCAAACTTGACTTATACAAAAGTTCCTTCTTCTTTGTAGCTATTAGAATAACTTGTTTTGCAATGGCTGCATCAAAAGCTATTATGGTATAGCATAATAGGGCGGATATCAAAAAACAACTTCATAACTTTGTTTTTGGGGGATGGCCGAAACTTTAGTCAAGTTGTTTTCTATTCTTTCCCCTTTCAAGTTAAGGAAGAACATCAAAAGGTCTTAAAGCAGTTCCTGCATAACAAAAAAGACATCAACTTTAACATCTACCTCTATTTCGTTTCAAATAACAGACTGTCGGGGTTCAACTAAAGCATATGTCTCAATTCGTTAACTTTGGTGAGGTTAGATCAACCTGTGCTCGTGCTGATAATAGAAATTTGGCTAGCGACACGCTAGCGATGAGTGATATAGAAAATAAGGAACTCACCCTCCATACCTACCATTATGTTCAGACTTCGTCAGGTATTCTTATTGTGTGCCAACAATCGCTATAGTAACTAATAATATCTATGGGGGGTTAGTTTGGTAGCTTCTTTCTTTCTGGAAATCTGATTAGCTGAGTTAGCCAATTGTTAGCCGGACGAAATGCCTTGCTTTCAATGTTTGCAAATCACTCACTATGCAGCTGTTGCGTTCAGAGAGAGAGAGAGGGCGCGCTCCCGTGGGTAGCCGAGGATGTCCGATTCGTTAACGCACAGTTCTTTATGAGTCGGATCTTTTGGAATGAATCAGTTCGGTGAATCGAAAACACGCCGCACAAACGGAATCACTCTAATGAGTCGGTTCACTTTTTGAACAGTTTGATTCTCATGACAATATGATCCCGTTCTTTTTAGTGAATCAAAACACTGAATCAATCCCAACGGTTACTTAATTCATCTCATACTGAACCGCAAAGTATTAGGTACTTTTTACTCGTAATGATCAAAAATTTTAATAGAAGCGCCAATGTCCAAATAGCGGAAGTTTTAAAATCCACTGGAACATGTTAATAACAGTTTTATCGAATTTAGTTGTATTACAACATATAAAAAGTTACCCTGAAGTTGTGAAATATTATTGCATAAGTATTAAGTATATGTTATTAACCACAGACTCTAACTGAATTGTTTGTATGATCTGTATAGTGTCTAATACTGAATAAAAACGTATTAACATGGCTTTATTAAAACGTATGTTCAACAGTATGTGCCATGCTGGGACATCAAGGGACCACGTGGTGACGCAATAACGTCCGTACGTAAAAGAATCACTAATCACGAACGAACTGTTCGAAAGAACCGTTTAAGCAAATGAGGCAGACAGGCGCGTTCACGCAACGCACCTCTAGTCACATGACCCTCTCAACTATTCTTCATCTAGATTGTTACAGAGTGGAGTTGTGGTTTATGGTAGTTGCTTATTATGAACTGGGGTTTGAGAGTAATGCAGAGACTCTGACGTGTGAGGATGGCTTCCGTTAGTAGTAATGAGGAGGAAGTTAACACTAAGTTAGTAGTTAGTAGTCACTTTAGCCCGCATTGTAAACAAATGTCCTTTCATGTAATACGACGTTCAGCTGGTACCCGTATGTTTGAGGGATAAAAACGTGAATATGTTTACAGAAAGTCACAAATACTACGATAACACTACTAAAGTTCACTCTTGGATAGTTATGGGTGTTTTCAGCCTAAGCTAAGGATAATGGATATTTTTTTTAGAAAACAAACTCTCTTAAAACACACTCAACACACTTATGACTTAAACACTGTCATAAACATTTCCACCGCATCAAGTTCTGTGGTGAAAATTACATTTTAAATACTTTTTGAATACAATTATGGACTGTTTTGTTTTGCTGAAGTTGCATTCATAGTGTTTTATCTATCCTAAACCTTGCTATTAGACTAAATATGCTTGAAAATGTCATCATTTGAGCAAATTACAGCTTGACTGGAACGTACACGCACTATAAAATTTTTTTTGTTATCCTTCATGTTCCAAATGAGGGGAAAATGTATTTATTCCATTTCATACACTACCAGTCAAGAGTTTTTGAACAGTAAATGTAATGTTTTCTGCTCACCATGCTTGCATTTATTTGATCCAAAGTACAGCAAAAACAGTAACAACATGCATGAGTATTTTTAGTACTTAAAATGACTGTTTTCTATTTGAATGTGTTTAAAAATGTAAGTTATTCCTATGATTTCAAAGCTGAATTTTTAGCATCTGTACTCCAGTCACATGATCCTTCAGAAATCATTCTAATGTTCTGATTTGCAGCTCAAAAACATGCATTATTATTATTACGTTGAAAACAGCGGAGTATAATTTTTTTTAGGTTTCTTTAATAGAAAGTTCAGAAGAACAGCGTTTATGTGAAATAGAAATCTTTTGAGACATTACAAATGCCTTCATCATCACTTTTGATCAATTTAAAGCATCCAAACTAAATAAGAGCATTCGTTCTTATAATTTCTTTCCCCAAAAAAGAAAAGAATATATACTGACTTCAAGCTTTCGAATGATATAGTGTATAAAGTTACAAAAAACGTTTTATTTTAGATAAAAGCTAATGATTGGATCTTTCTATATTTATCAGAGAATCCTGATAAAAATGTACTCAACTGTTTTAAATATTGATAATAATAATAATAAATGTTTCTTCAAACAGCAAATCAGTAAATTAGAATGATTTCTGAAAATGTAACTTTGATCACATAGATAAATTATATTTTTAAATATATTCAAATAGAAAACAGTCATTTTAAATAGTAAAAATTTTTCAAAAATTGTTTTTGCTGTACTTCGGATCAAATAAATGCAGGCTTGGTGAGCAGAAGAGACTGTATGTTTTCTTACTGTATGTTTAATACCATTCTGTGCTGGAAATTGCATTTTTAAGAATTTTTTGAATAAATCTATAGACTCTTTTGTTTTGCTAGAGCTAAATTTGTTTTATTTTAAAACTTAAATATGCTTAAAAAAGGCATCATTTTATATCCTGCAGCTTTATGCACCAAATGAGGGCAAAATGTATTTATTCCAGTTCATGCAGCCCCGCCTCATGATGGCATCATCCTAAAAACTTGCATTTAAAGTCCTAGTTTTTGCATTTAACTATTACTGTGCAGAACAGAAGAACAGACAAAGTTGCTTTCTCTCCTCCCATAATGTTTCCATTCATTATTTCTTCCGCAAACACAGATAAGCACTGAATCGTCTCTATTCTGCAACTGCATGAAACTGCAGGAAATTTGGCTGTTATTTGAGAGAGCAGATACCTATCACGTCCCTCACACTGCTTCCCTCAACTCGCACAAACACACACATCATGTAGGTTGGGGGGAGGGGAAGAGAAACACACAAGAAAACACATGAATGTAACAACCATAGATCAGAGTTTGTTACTGTTACTTTAACAGTTCAAAGTCACAATTCTAAGCATATTTAGAACTGAAGATCACATTATTCAAGCAAATGTGTTAGAAAAGCACCTTTATGCATCTGTATGCAAATAAGCAAGTAAAACTTGTGGGTTGCATGAACTTTGACTTATAAAGGTTTTGCAGAGCAGTCAAGCATTCAAGGAAATGCTATTTATTTAGTCATGTTCTATACAGAATAGTTCTTATGGCTTCTAATGACTAATACTAATACAGCAGGCATTTGTTGTGACACAGAAAGCATGTTGATTGTAGCTGGAATAGGAGTGTAGCCGGGATGTAGTGCTTCATCAGAAGTGAGAAGTACTTTAAACACCCTCAGGCGAAAGACACACAACTGTTAAGTTGTGCAATCATTCAGCTGAGGAAACTTTGTTATTGAAATTACTCAAATGCAAAGACCTACACAAGTCAGTTTTACGCGTTTGTTGAAACCTTTGTTTCTCCATTAAAAATCTGACCTTCAAAGCATGAAAAGTGCTTTTGACTAAAGTCGTTGCAACAACTTCTATACACGTTCTGTACATTTATTATGGATGGCTGGATGTCCTTCTGCACCAGTTCAACTCCTGTTGTCTTTAAGTTGGATATTATGCATGTGAATGAAGCGTCTGCGTCCCCATCCCCCACATTTCCACACCCAACCCTCTTGGAAAGGAAGATGCAGCTCTTGGGAATCTCCCTAAGGCCTTTTGCTTTTGCATTGTTCTTGTGTGAGGATTTAAATGCCATGTTATTTTATTATTTTGCCCTGAGAACTAAAGGAGAGGCTCATTAGTTTAATGTTTCAATCTATTAAGGAAGTATTGTGATATGTAATGGGATACAGTAAGAAGTGCCATAATAGCAGTTGCACAGGCTTTGATAGACAGATAGACAGATAGATAGGCAGATGTTTTGCCTATTGCTTTTTGCTTTATTATTAATGAAATTACAACTTAAGTTTAGTTGCTGCCTTAAATTTGCAAGTATAATCTTGTGTAACTGAAAAAAATTAGCTGTACTTATTATTATTCAATCTATTATTATTATTAAAAAAATGACCATTGTATGCAATTTAAGACAGCAATTTAACATTTTTTAGGGAGTTGAACATTTTCTGATATATATAGGAAAATGTATCATTAAAAGCTATAATAATTATTGAAAAATGATTAATAATATATTAAATATATTAATTATTATTCAATTATATATATAAAATGACTGTTTTTTATTATTTTATTATTTTAAAATAAATCGAAAATTATGAGAATAGAGTCATTGCAATATGAGATTAAAATTGTAATATTTAGAGAATAAATTTGTAGCATTATAAAATAAAAGTCTATAGTATTTTGAAGATAAAGTCAAAATTGTGAGAATGAAGTTGTAGTAGAATGAGAGTAAAGTGGTAATATTTTGAGAATAAAGCCATAACA
Source organism: Labeo rohita (assembly GCF_022985175.1). Classification (NCBI taxonomy): domain Eukaryota; kingdom Metazoa; phylum Chordata; class Actinopteri; order Cypriniformes; family Cyprinidae; genus Labeo; species Labeo rohita. The sequence goes on along the minus strand of NC_066891.1, from coordinate 4,610,769 downwards.
TTATTATTATTATTATTGTTGTTGTTGTTGATTTGAAAATTATTAATTTTATATTTGGTGATTTTCAACTACACAAGATTAAAAAAAGGTTTAAAATTGTAAGAAGAAAGTATGACAGTAAAATTGTAATATTTTGGGAATAAATATTACAATAAATATTACAATAAATAAAATATAATGACTGCGCTTTAGAACCACGTAAAACAACAACAAATATTTGTAAAACAAATAAATCAAATAAAATCAAAATTGTGAGAATAAAGTCAGCAATGTGAGATTAAAGTTATATTTTAGTAATAAAGTAATATTTTGAGAAAAAAAGTTGTAGTATTTTAAAGATAAAGTAAAAATTGAGAGAATAAAGTTGTAGCATTATGACAGTAAAGTTGCAATATTCTGAGAATAAACCTGTAACATTATTATTATTATTTCTATATTTGGCAATTTTCAGCTAAACAAGATTATTAAAAGAAAAAAAAAAAAAAAAAAAAAAAAAAGATTTGAAATGACTTTACATCAATTTAAATTCTAATACATGTATGACATCTGGCTCATATAATGAGGCATTGATTATTGGTCCGAACCTTTGTAGTGTCATAAAGGATTTCTTTGGCAGGAACTATTAATTTGAGTTTCCAAAGTCAAATCTCCCATTCTTTTGTAGCTACAGTAAATCCATTGAAGAGAGTCCAGGCAGTGCTGTGTTGTGTGCTTCCCATTCATCTGTGCTGTGAATGCTGGCTTACAGACGCATGCTCTATTGCGATCATTTCTGTGAGAGAGAGGCTCTCAGTTGCGGCTCACAGCTGTCAGCAGGACCACACAGTCAACAAATCCACATCAGTCTCTGTTCAGCAGCAATAAACTGCCCAGAGACCTCAAGGAGCGATTTTTGGACCATTTGTTTAGTGCACACTAAATGATGTCATTCCAAGACTCGAACCCAGTCGTTAAGTCTCAGTTGCTGGTTTCCATAATGGAAAGTATTGCACTGCATGATGGGGGAAAGTTTACAAAACAGGCTTTTAAGAAGATTGTTCAGTCGCTCAGCTTCAGTTCATGTCTGATCTGGTGATCTAACGCATGATAATCCTGACAATAATCTGCTGAGTAACAAGTGCACAGCGGCTCATACTTATTTTCTTGTTAGAAATATATATTTAAAGAGTTCAGATGCAAAGGCCTCTAGATACATCTAATGTTTTTCTTTAAAATGAGCATTTCTTTCTGGCTACTTTGTATAGGTTGCTATGTAAGTACTGGTACTTCTGATTGGGCTGAGGCTGGAATTTAGTAAGTTTGAAGTAAAAGCATTTGATGGATGAATACTATGTGTCAGAAGCATTCACTTAGTATCATTATCTCATTTTTGACCGAGATGGCTTTTAGCTGGTGTTGCAGCTCAACTCTTTATATATATATATATATATATATATATATATATATATATCACCATTTGATCAAAAATACATTAAAAACAGTAAAAATATTATTACAATTTAAAAACTGTTTTCTATCTGAAAATATTTAAAAATGTAATTTATTCCTGTGATGCAAAGCTGAATTTGGATCCTTCAGAAATAATATGTATGTGTATATATATATATACCATATATTATATTATTTAGATATTATTTGTATAGTTTAATTGATATCATTTGTTATATTTAGTTTGTTATTTTACTAGCTTTTTAAAATTTTTAAAGTTAATTTTTTTAAAATTTTATTTCAGTTAATGTTTGTTTAATTTTAAATAAGAAAAATGTTTTTTTTATTAATATTTATTTTTATGTTATTATTTTTATTTTTATATAATATTTATTTCATATATTTTATTACATTATTATTTATATAATATTTATATTATTTATTTATTTATTTAATTTTTATATTATTTAATTTTTGTTTTTGTCATATTTCCACTTCAATTTTACTTTTATCTTGTACTTTTTTAAATTAAGGTTTAGTAATATTGTTGTTTTTGTATATTTTATCATTTTTGTCTATATTGTTTTTAATTTTATATATTATAATAAATTAGATACATTTTTATATACATTTATTTTTTATATATTATTTATGTAATTTATATTATGTAATTTTATTTATGCAAATTTTTATATTTTAAATACTTATTTGATATTTTATTTTATTTCACTTTTGTTTTTTTTATTTCCACTTTAATTTTACATTTACGTTTTACTTTTTTTACTTGCGTTTTAGTAATTTTGTTGTTTTTGCATATTTTATCATTTTTGTCTATATTGCTTTTATTATTTTTATATATTATAATAAATGATATATATTTTTATATAAATTCATATTTTTAATATTATGTAATTTATATTATTTTTTATATTTTAAATACTTTTTTTAATATTTTATTTTATTTCACTTTTTTTTCCATTTCAAATAACGTAAGAAGTTGTTTCTCACAGACATTTTTTGTCTGTATTGTTTTTATTAATGTTATATACTTTATATTATAATTAATTATATACATTTTTATATAGATTTACATTTTTTAAATATTATTTATGTCATTTATATTACTTATATAGTTTTATTTATGTTTTTTTATATTTTAAATATACATATTTTATTTATTTTATTTACTTAATGTTAATTTTATTTCAAATAACAAAAAAGTTGTATTTCACATACAAACGTTTTTATCAGGGTTATTTAGTATCACTGATATACTATTATACTTGTGGTTAAGATTTAGCAATATTAGGATATAGGAATATATTCATAGTTTAATACTTTATAATAAACTATAATTTATTTTCTTTATTTATACTTTTTTTATATAAGTAACTATGTAATAAGTGTGATAATGTACAGTCAGGCAGTTATAATATTACGAAGAGCTAATCATCCTCGCCAGGGTTTATTTTCGTGATCATGACAGACTCATTGTACATTATCATCCACATATAAATACGATGATTCACATTATAGCAGTGTTGTGTGATATCAGTCACAGAGACATGTTTGTCAGCTGTAAATATTGACATAACAAAGATGACACTAGAAGTCACTGCTGCTACATCTTAGTCTAAAATGAGAGGATTCTTAATTACATGTCCTTTTTTTATGACTTAAATGAGCGTATTCATCTGTTTCCGTTTGTAAAGCAAAATGTATTGATAACAAACTGAGCTGAACTGTCTTTCACCTGGATTATTCTTGCTGTATCCTGAGTGTGTGTCACACACAGCAGTGTCAAATGTTAATCAAAGCAGCACATGTGACTCGAGGCCTCCCGCTCACGTCCTATTGTTCTGACATCACAAAGGCTTTGGGGGCAGCAGGAATCAGGAACGCCATTATTATGTCTGCGCTGATGAAAGACCGCCTGTACATCCAGACTGAGGGGAGACTGAAGTTGTGTTGGTAAAAAAGTTTTAGTTCAATGCTTTACACACAACATTATTATCAGTGATATTTTAGAATCATTTAAATACAGTTATAGTTTTGACTGTTATAGTTTTGACTTATTTTAATGTTTTTCTTTTTAGATTTTAGATTTTTTATTTTATTTGTATAGCACTTTATACAGTATTGATTTTTTCAGATCAGTAATTTTATTCATTTTATATATCCTAAATATTGTTAAAATAAATTTTCATTTATTCTAGTTATAGTTATATTATATTATATTATATTATATTATATTACTGTTATAAAACAGTAATATTTTGAATTTTTTTAGAATTTAAAATAACAGTTTTCTTTCTGAAAATATTTTAAAATTTAATTTAACACTGTGATAAAAGCTGATTTTTTAGGATGAACAGGATTCTTTGATAAATAGAAGGTATATGAAATATATATATATATATATATATATATATAATTGTTTTTCAAGCAGCCATTTTATATGATTTAATTTACTGTATATTGATTATATAGGTTCATTTATAGAATTTATTATATTTAGTTTATTTTACGAGCTAACTATCTGAAATAAAACATACTAACTAGTGTTTATTTTATTTCAAATAACAAAAATATTGTAAATAACAAAAATATTGTGTTTGACACCAAATTTTTATCAGTGCTATTTAAATACCATTGATATATTATTACAGTTTAGATTAATATTTATTTAATTTTCATTTTTTAATTTCTTTTCATTTTATTATAGTTTCACTTTAATTTTAGTTAAAGTTTTATTAATGTTGTGTTTTTATATTTTATTATTTTTGTATGTATATATATATATATATATATATACTTTTTAAAGTATATTTTATTATTTTAATTTATTAAATTATTTTTGTGTATAACTAACTATGTAATAAGTGTATATATTCTACATATTGCTTAAACAAATTTTCATATTTTAGTAAATTTTAAATACAGTATTATAGTACTTTAACTAAACTAATCGAAAATGAGAAAAGTTTACTTTGGCAACTAGCTGGAATAATTTTGTATTATTAAATAATATTATGTTATGTTATATATATATTTTTCTATTTCAGTTAATCTTTATTTAGTAAAAGTTTTTATCAATGCTATTTTGTATCACTGATATACTATTATAGCTTTGATTAATATTTATGTTAATTTCTGTTTACTAGTATTTTATATATATTTTTTATCTTAATTTTAGTTAAAGTTTTAGTATTGTTATAGTGTTTTTTTTTTGTTGTTTTTTTATTTTTATTTTAAGTTAAAAAAAAGCATAAAAAAAGCATATAAAAGCAACTAGCTGCAATAAAATATATATATAGTTTTAAATTTACTTTTACAGTTAATCTATATATATTATTTTAGTACTTTTTGATATTTATTTATATACTAATATGTTATTTATTTAGTTTGTATATGTTTTGTTTCAGTGTTTATTTCAAGTAAAGAAAAAGGTTTTTTTTATGGTTTCAGTTAAGTTAAGTATTAATCCGATTCCTATCTACCCTGAATTATCTCCATTGCGGTTCTTCAGATCTGGATGATGGTTTTGTGATACTGTTACGAATCAGTCACAGCAAAAGCTCATCATTAGTGCGGTGTCTTTGTTTGCGCTGCTCAGATTAGCCTCTTCGAGGAGGAAATGACAGGTTTGATCATTTAAACATGATTCACCAGTATCCAGCTGATTTGCATGAGTTTACAAACAATATAATCTTGGCCATCCAGTCCAACTAGATACGTTTGTCATGTCTCTCTGATAGTTGCACTTCCTAATAAGCCAGTTTTGCAGTGGTAATAAATGGCAGCGTCCCGAGCGTTAGCTGGGAGGGGGTTGTGCTGTTCCCCTGAGGATAATATCAAGCCAAATGGCCAGTCAGCCAATAATGATGGACCAAAAGTAGGGCAGAAGGCATCAGCACAACGTTTGAGAAAGAAAAGCTACTCACTGATTAGGTGACACATAAACAACTTTTAGATAATCACACACAAAAACGTCACACATAAAAAGAGTTGAGTAAACATACATACCCTTAAAGATAGATAGATAGATAGATAGATAGATAGATAGACAGATATTAATGCAATGAACATTACCTGAAATATCATAAAATATATTAAAAATACTAAAATAATATATATAAACTATAAAACTAATAAATAAAATTAAATTAAATTAAATTCTCTCTCTCTCTCTCTCTCTCTCTCTCTGTCTGTCTATATATATATATATATATATATATATATAGAAGAAAGGATGAGAATATCAAAGACTTCAGGGTGGATTCTGTAAATAAAATAAAATAAATCTCTAATTCTATTATTTTTATATCAATATTATTTTAATTGCAAAGTTGTTATCTTAAATTTTGTTTTTTGCTCATTAAAATAAAATAAAATAATAAATAAAATAAAATAAAATGAAATAAAAATCTATCTCTAATTCTATTATTTTTATATCAATATTATTTTAATTGCAAAGTTGTTATTGCAGTGGTGGTATCATTATTGATGTTTAAACCAATGTTTAAATAATAAATAAATAATAATAATAGTAATAATAATAAAATTATATGTCAAGCGACTGTTTTAGATTTTTATACAATTTAATTTACATAATTTATTACATTTACGTTTAGTTATCTTACTAGCTAACTAGCCTAAATAATATTTTTGTATTTTTTATTTTATTTACATTTTAGTTATGGCATGTTTATTTTATTTCAAAAAACAAAAAAGTTGTTTCACAGACAAAATTTTTGATCATGTTATTTCAGTATCATTGATATACTACTATAGTTTTAGTTAGTATTTATTATATAAATACATTTTTATATATACATTGTATTACTTATATATTTAAAATAATCAAAAAAATATTCAGCTCTATTTCTATTGTTTTTATATCAATATTATTATAATTGCAAAGTTGTTATCTTTAATTTTTGTTTTTGCAGTGGTTGATTGTAATTGTTTAAACCAATGCTTAAATGATAAATAAAATAAAATAAAATAAAATAAAATAAAATAAAATAAAATAAAATAAAATAAAATAAAATAAAATTAAATTAAATTAAATTAAATTAAATTAAAAACTAAAAAAAAATGAAAACATAAATAGAAACTAGCTCTAATTCTATTATTATTTTTTAAATGTACTTGCTGTAAGTTCTGCAAGTTCTGCATTACAGCTGCTAACATAACAGCACAGCTTAGCAAACAGAGTACACTGATGAAAATGGAATTCATTAAAAGCATGTATATTGTGTGTGTGTGTATGTGTGTGTTGAGCAGACGGCACACATGTGTGATGCTCTGAGTGGATTGTGAAGTTTGCTGAAGCCTGGTTTTGTCTTGATGTGTCAGGAGCAGCTGACTGCATTGTTCAGCCTCAACTGCTCACTGTCGGGAATCAGCCCTATACAAATTTGTTTCTCCTATTAATGCAAAGACTGTCATAAATATGGGGGATTATTATTATCTCCCATGCATGAGGAATATGAACAAAATAAAATAATAAAAAATAATTAATTTAAAATGAATTAAAAATCTTTAATTATTGCTTTTTGTGGTGGTGGTGGTGGTGGTATCATTATTGATTTTATTTGTGAAAACCATTGTTTAAATGATACATAAAAATTAAAAATAACAAAATAAAACCTAGCTCTAATTCTATTATTTTATATCAATATTATTTTAATTGCAAAGTTGTTATCTTTAATCAAAAGTTTTTGCAGTGGTGGTATCATTATTGAATTCATTTGTTTAAACAATTGTTTAAATAGTAATCAATAATAAAATAAAATAAAATAAAATAATTAGTTAAATTTAAAATTAATTTAAAGTCTTTAATTATTGCTTTTTGTGGTGGTAGTATCATTATTCATTTTATTTTTGTAAACCATTGTTTAAATAATAAATACAAACAACAAAATAAAACCTAGCTCTAATTCTATTATTTTATATCAATATTATTTTAATTGCAAAGTTGTTATTTTTAATCAAAAGATTTTGCAGTGGTGGTATCATTTTTGAATTCATTAGTTTAAACAATTGTTTAAATAAGAATAAAATAAAATAAAATAAAATAAAATAAAATAAAATAAAATAAAATAAAATAAAATAAAATAAAATAAAAATTTAAATGTAAAATGAATTAAACAATCTTTAAATATTGCTTTTTGTGGTGGTGGTATCATTATTGATTTTATTTGTGTAAACCATTGTTGGAATGATAAATAAGTTGTTTAATCAAAAGATTTTGCAGTGGTGGTATCATATTTTAATTAATTTGTTTAAACAATTGTTTAAATAGTAAAAAATAATTTAAAAATAATAATAATAAAATAAAATAACTTAAAAATTAAAAATAATAATAATAATAAAAAACTTTAATTATTGCTTTGTGGTGGTGGTATCATTATTGATTTTATTTTTGTAAACCATTGTTTAAATGATAGATAAATATTAAATAAAACCTAGCTGTAATTCTATTATTTTATATCAATATTATTTTAATTGCAAAGTTGTTATCTTTAATCAAATGACTTTGCAGTGGTGGTAACATTATTGAATTCATTTGTTTAAACCATTGTTTAAAAAGTAAAAAATAATATAATAAAATCAAATTGTTTAAACCACTGTTCAAATGTTAAGTAAATAGTTTAAAACCATTGTTTACATAATAAATAAATTACTGAATATAAATTACTTCCTGCTTGGCAGAACGAAATACATTCATAGATCAAAACAACAACCAACACACCTCTACTCCCAGAAATGAACAATGAACTATTTATTCAGAAATAAATAAATAAATGAATAAATAAATGTGTTTATTTAAATTATTGGATATTTATAACAAGTTATTTATAATTTTTACATTTTAATTTATTTGTTGACTAGATTTAGTTGGTTACAGGACTTGCTGAGCAGAAGAAGAAGAGAAACAAAAGTCTTAGATCATATTTACCATTGAGTTTAATCTCTCTACAAATCAGCTTGTGTCAAGCAAGCATTCTGACTTTCGTTTTTGTTACACCAAGGTTAACTATTTGTGCCTTGTGCATAAGTGATTTTAAAGGTGGTGAGTTTTTACCAATAAACAGAAGTGAATGGGCAGAATGTCACTGTTAGGGCTCTTTTGTCCTGCAAATGCACCAGTGAGGGTGAAAATCTTGGAGCTTTTGAAATGGAAAATGCTGTGATGTGAGACAGACAGTGGGGGAAACGTTCCTCACTGTTTACGCACTCACCTCAGCTTCACACCTCATCCTGCTTACTATGATTTTCAAGAAGTTTGTTTTAGTGAGGGTGGATTCTTCTGAAACCAGCTCCCCTACATACAGCATGCGAGATGACAGAAGTCGGGAAAACACCTTTGAAAATAACTTCCTGTCTGTTCAAATGGAGAATACAATTTCCCCAATAATGGACTGTGAGAAATTAAAAATATGCTTGAAATGATCTATCAGAAATAAATAAACAGGACGTGCTGCTCACAGATCAGTGCTTCTCAACAAACGGTACACATTAGACAACAGGAAAATACAATGCTAAAGTGATGAAGTTCTAGGTTGTATACAAATTCAGGAAAATAAAATAAAAACATAAGAAAGTTGAAGAGGGTAGTTGGAACGTTTTATTCAGCTTTGTTTCAGTTCCTTTTTAAGGAAAGCAGACAAAGCAACATGACGTGTTGAAGGTGGATGAAACTTGTAGCAGATTAAAGATGACGATGGGGAGTTTTGAGTGACATTGTCCTTTTTTATTTTTAAGTGACTTCATTCATTTATGAAGAAAAATGATTAATAATATCCTCTGTAATGTGAGTAAAAATGAGCATATTTCTGGTGTGGTGTTTATGAAGGAGTAATAGGGCTGTACACATGGAGCTGTGAGAGTGTTTAAGAAAAAAGAGGTTGGAAAACATGGTTTCATGTCAAATCTGGGTTCTGAACAAAAACAGTTGAGAATCGCAGAGACACCTTGTGGTAGAACGAGGAATTTTACCAGAGGGATTTCATAAATCACATCTAAGAAAATTAAAAAGTGATTTTTTAATTCAGTACATATTTATATGGTAGAACAAAGAATTTTTTAAAAATAAAATAAAAAGTGATAAAGAAGAGGATTTCTTTGTTTAATATATTTATATGGTAGAACAAGGTAGTTTAACAAAGAGTTTTTATATAAAATTAAATTAAAAAGTGATAAGAGGAATACGTCTATTTTTGTACTTAATACATTTATATTGCAGAACCAAAAAGTTAAAGAGTTTCATCAGTTTGCATACAGTAAACAAAATTACCACATAAGGCATAAGTGAAACAAGTGATAGTAAGCAGTTTTGATATATATATACACTACCGTTCAAAAGTTTGGGGTCAGTAAGACTTGTAATAGTCTTTAAAGAAGTCTCTTATGCTCATCAAGGCTGCATTTATTTGATTAAAAATATAGAAAAAAAAACAGTAATATTGCAAAATGTTTTTTACAATATAAAATAATGTTTTTTATTTTAACATACTTTAAAATAGAATTTATTCCTGTGATGAAAAGCTGAATTTTTATCAGCTGTTACTCCAGTCTTAAGTGTCACATGATCCTTCAGAAATCATTCTAATATGCGGATTTATTATTAGAATGATCAATGTTGGATAATATCAACAGTTGTGCTGCCAAATATTTTTTGGAACCTGTGATTTTTTTTTTTTTTTTTCAGGATTTTTTCATGAATAACAAGTTTAAAAAGTACAGTGTTTATTCAAAATATAAATATTTTATAACAATGTAAATTATTTATTATTAACCTTTAATAAACTTTTAATTATTAACTTAATACATCCTTGGTGAATAAAAGTATTAATTTCTTAAAAAAAAAAAAAAAAAAAAAAAAAAAAATAAAAATGTACTGACCCCAAACTTTTGAACGGTAGTGTGTATATATATATATATATATATATATAACAACATAGAGGATTTAAAAAAATTTTTAATATGGGAAGTTAAAAGTACAATTCATTTTAAAATAAAAGTTCTGTCATCATTTCCTCACTCTCGGTGGCGAAGGTTTCATTTTGACATTGGTGGAGACATCCATCTACCTTAACATTTTCGCTTTTAAACTTTTGACTTTTTCATGTCATCTAAAGTTTATTGCTGTTATTATGTTTTACTGTTGTTGTTATTATGTAAAACCAGCAATACAGCAGCGGTTTTATAAAGATGATTTCTTTGGATCTGAATCAAATGATTCGCGAAGCCTCTCCAAATTTCCGATCAAATTCAAATGATTCGCGCTCCGAAGCCACGAACTGAAACAAATGATTCGCGAACCCGCTCCAAAATCCTGATCTAAATCAAATGTGCTCAGAATTCTTAATTTGAATAATGATTCATCATTTCAGATGAATAAATGACTCACTTTATAGGACAATGTCAGCACCACTACTGGCTTAGCTCGCTAGTTTTGTGACATTAACTGAAATAAGCAAACTATTTTAAGTGCTTTAAAAGTAATGTAACTGATTACATTCGATTACTTTTTGATTACTTTTCTAAAATTCAGTTATCAAATAAGCATGTGTCCTGTTCTGTGTCCTAAACTCCTGAAACATTGGTGTCTCATATTTTAGACCAGTCAATGCAATTTGGGAAATCAAATGTGTGTGTGTGAATCGTTAACATTTTCATAAGCAACTGTAATTTAACTGTACATTGTTTCTCAGTAACTGTAACAGATTTTATTTTGTTATTAAATGACATCATTCCATTACTAGTTAGTGTAGTTAAGTTCGAGCCCCTACACTGTAAAAAACAATTTGTTGAGTCAACTTAAAATAATTTGTAACCTGGCTGCCTTAAAATTTTAAGTTCAGTCAACTCAAAAAAACTTTATTCAACTTGAAATGTTAAATTATACTAAGTGACAGCTTAGATATTTGAGTTGAATCAACTAAAATTTTAAGGCAGCTGGGTTACTTACCCATCTGTTAAGTTTAGCAAACACAAATATCTAAGTTGTTACTTAGTACAACTTAACATTTCAAGTTGAATAAACAAATCTGAGTTGACTGAACTTAAAATTTTAAGGCAGCAGGGTAACAAATTATTTTAAGCTGACTCAACAAATTGTGTTTTTTATTTTTTACAGTGTACCACTGTCATCGAGGCATCAAAATGTGCCATTCATAAGTTGAAATGTGTAGGCCTTCTCTCTCTCTCTCTCACACACACACACACACACTTGACATAGGCTACATGCTCAGGGCAGGTTCTGCAATCCTACTGTATGTGTACAGTATGTACATTGAGCACTGCTGTTAATTTGGCTCGTTTGGGGCCAACTTTCTTTTTATTTTTGATACATTTATATTTTTGAAATATATAAAACGTTTTATTTTATGTTGTACGAATTTGACTTTTTTCAGATTTACCAGTTGTGATAATTTCTATTTTGTGCTGGTCAATTTTGAACAATAGACAAAATTGAACTTATAGCAAAAACTTGAGAGAATTGCATGGAGCTGAGAGGCTGCTGCTGCAAATATTTGAGAGGCTCCTCCCCTAATAGTAATCTCACTCCAAACTTTTTCCAAAACTTGAGAGCCCTGCTCATTAATATGACGAGCTGCACCTTAGAATACATGTTAGATGAAAACATTGTGCATTATTATCGAGTTTGTAGCGTAATTTACTATATTTTAAATAGTTTGACCACTGCAATTGGTGACAGTTCAATAGGAAATCAGATAAAATCATCCAGTCATCTCATAACATTAAAATAAACATTATATTTATCAGTATATAATTTTAATAAACATTTAAGAAATTATTATAATAGACTTTTGACCACAGTTACGTCATCTAAAGTTTGTTATTGTAGCCAACATGATCATAATTAACAAAGAGATCTTTTGTATGTTTGCTGCATGTTCATAATTACACAATTTTGATTATGTAAACCCAGTAACATTACGGCAGCATCAGAGCACTGGGTGTCTTAATTAGGCTGTATATCATTTTATTTCAATATTAAAAATGAATTGGGCCAATGACGATTTTTTGATGTCTTTAGCAGGTTTCAGGCCTCATTCTCATTTGTGTAAGATTAGCGTGAGGGTCTCAAAGATATCACATCTCTCTCAGAGAAGCGTTCATGACAGTTATGAGAGCGGTCATGAGTCTGCTGGACAATGGCAGCTCTGTTTAGCCTCCCTCTGTCAGCAGCTCTCTTTAATTTATAAATACTTGAAGGTAGCACACCTAACAAATCCATCTCATGCACTACTAAAAAATCTGGAAATCTATAGCTAACAGCTGCATATGTCTGTGTGAGAGTGTGTCTAAATGTTTCTTGAGCAGCAAATCAGTCTATTAGAATGATTTCTGAAGGATCATGTGACACTAAAGACTGAAGTAATGATGCTGAAAATTCAGCTTTGACCACAGGAATAAATGAAATTTTTAACATTACATTCAAATGTTTGGGTTTATTAATGTGTTGGGATAAAACAGATAATTGTGGAAAAGAATAATGAAGAATTAAGACTCTGGGAAGGTCTCGGCCCCCTGAGGCTTTAGGAATCTGATCCAGACTCTGATCTCTCTGTCTGTCGACTGTGACACACATTAGTGCTGACAAGGCTCCTCCAGCAAACCCCTTTCCAGCCCCAAACCCGTGATCCCACACACACACACACACACACACAGATGCGCCTGCGCGGGAAAAAAACAAGCATGCAGCAGCACACTGCACTCACAATAATACTGAGAATGCTATGCATCTTTTGTCACTTGTTAATTGTTTTCCAAATTTTTGTTGCCCTGTAGGCGGTCCTGCCACACGCTCTCTTTGCAAATATCAGACTATTAGAAATTAGCTGTAAACAAAACCATATTTTATATTTATGTGTGTGTGCGTGTGTGTGTGTGTTAAATTCTATAATAATTTTTTTTCCTGGCCAAAATATATTTTAAATATGTGACCCTGGACCACCAAATCAGCCATAAGAGAACAAATAATCTTTCCACTGATGTATGGTTTGTTAGGATAGGAAAATATGTGGCCGAGATACAACTATTTGAAAATCTGGAATCTGAGGGTGCACCTTTAAAGTTGTACAAATGAAATTCTTAGCAATGCAAAATACTAATCAGACATTAGGTTTTGATATTTTTAAGGTAGGAAATTTATAAAATATCTTCATGGAACATGATCTTTACTTAATACCCTACTGATTTTTGGCATAAAAGAAAAATTGATCATTTTGACCCATACGATGTATTATTGGCCAAAGCTACAAATATACGCATGCTACTTATGACTGGTTTTGTGGTCCAGGGTCACATATATGGTAAATATATGTTGTAAACTGTGAAGCTCAATATATTAATAATATAAGAAAAACTCAGTTACCAAAATGTATTTTAAAACATATTTCAAAGGCAAAAAATACATTTCTAATCATTGAGTAGCCTACATTTAGATAATATCTTTATTATATGTGACACGTGAATGTCTTTTATTAAACTGAAATACATATAGGACAAAATACAGCCTATTTTAAATGCTTTAAATACATATATATATATATATATATATATATATATATGGCCAAATAAATAAATTAGTAGAAGGTATATTTACATTAAAAAATTTGGAAACATGGACCATTTTTCATTTTTACCATATTTCATTTTTGCACCATATGGAAACCTAACAAAGTGGTTTTACACCTGTAAACACTTCACACATTTTTTTCTGAAAATTAAAAAAAAAAAATTCTTTCTAATTATTGAGTAGCTGACATTTAGGTTAATTTTTTATTATATGTTACATGTGAATGTCTTTTATTAAACTGAAATATATAGAGGGCAAAATATAGACTATTTTAAATGCTTAAAAAATAAATGTATTTTTAAAAAATATTTTAAAATATAAAAAATGTCCAAATAAATATATTAGAAGATATATTTACATAAAATATTCTCATTTTGTGAATGTATTTATTTATTTATTTACTGCTTTTTTTAATATTAAACATTTATTTTATTTTATTTTTGCTCCATATGGAAACCTAATAGAGTGGTTTTACACCTGTAAACACTTTACACATTTTATTCTGAAATTAAAAAAAAACCCACAAATAAAAAAAAGAAAGAAAAACATTTCTATTCATCGAGTAGCCTACAGTTAGGTTAAATCTTTACTATATGTGACAGGTGAATGTCTTTTATTAAACTGAAATATATGGAGGGCAAAATATAGACTATGTGTCACACCCCTGGACTGATTAATTGGTTTCTCCCATCATTTCCCCCTGCAGCTCTGTGTGTTTTGGTATCTCCCTTATTGTCTGCACCAGTGTTTGTAATCAGTCTGTGTATATATAGCCTGTGTTTTCCCCCTTTCCTTGTCGGACGTTAATGTTACCTCCCTGTGTTTCCAGTGTTCCTTTTGGATTATTAAAGATATTTCGCTTCATTACGTCGTTGTTAGTCTGTTCCTGCCTGAAGCGTGACACTATGTTAAATGCTTTCAAAAATACATTTTTATATTTTCAAATATTTTCAAATAAAAAAATGGCCAAATAAATATATTACTAGAAGATACAGTATATTTACATAAAAGATTTGGAAACATGTTTTAGTGATTTATTTATAAATACAGAACAAGTCAAGAGAGAAATGATTCTTTTATTTTTATAAATTGGTTAAATAGACAAAAGTGCAACAAAGGAGATAGAGAAAGTCGAAGATTCATGGATATAGTCTGAATTTTGAATTAGGCCCATCTACTCTTTACAAATGTAGAGAAAATTAGGAAAAAAAAAATCATGAAACATATGCAACTGCAGCAGAGAGTTGAATGTACATTGTATATGCATAATTGTATACCACATATGTATTTCATACTAATAACAAAGTGATGCATTCAGAAAAATAAGAAAGAAAATAAAACATTATCTAGCTAAATTACGTTTAGTCTCCCCTGGTCAGAACTGGACAGCCAAGCAAATAAAAAGACAATAATTATAATGCGTTTTAGTTAGTAAGTCAACATTAATAAACAACCTTCTAAGTGGAAATGAAAACTGGGTTGAACTTAAATAACCAAGTACGTTGGGGTTCAATTCGATTGACATTGTGTGAAATAAATAATTCGATTTCTATAGATCGATTAAAGTGATTCAGAAGTTTTGCACTTTAAGTGAAATATCAAATGTGTAGGTTTGTAGGTTTCAGTGATTGAAATAAGCAAATGACAGGTCATTGTTTTCACAATCACAGAGTGTATGATTATATAAAGAAATTACTTTCACGTGCAAACACGCGTGATGTTTGCTTCGGCCCGGTGAAACGGGATCTTAAATGCAATGTGCAATGCATGTAAATTGCAATGCAATATGAGTGTAGTGTTAGTATAGTTAACATACTTTACATTTTAACATGCACAGAAAAGGGAGTTGATCTTAAATGCAGGATTACATTTTCACTTTCACTTTTCAATCTCATGCCACACCATGCAACTCGACACGTTTCTTTACGAGAAAACAACACAAGTTCCTCCCTCCGGTCATAAACACATATAGCACTTGCTTAACAAGGAATATCATTACACTTGCTTCTGCTTTCACTAAATGCATGGGGATTTAGATTATTACTTGATATTTACTTTAAATTTGGGCCTTGCAATTCAGCATAAAACCTCCCAACTTTTGTAAATATGTTCTTATGTGCATGGCTGCCAATGGTTTTGGCAAAGATGAGCGATCAAAACAAAGGCAGGGTTTTATTTGGCCTTCTCGGGTGCCACAGGGTCCGTTTGCACTCCGGCATCAGAATGGCGTTTTTGGCCCTGTGAGACACACCAACGCATAACGCAAGATTAGTGATCCTAGCTAGCAAGTAAACTGTGTTTTTTACTACTCGTCCGTAGTTGTGCCTAAAGCAAAACCCGTCTGACAACCGGGCCTTTATTTGCTAAAGCAGATCTTGCTTCGACACGTCCTTTTAAGCACAGCTTTGGTGAATTTGTGTGCTTTATTATCTGCAATCATTTAGTTGTCATCACTTTTTTATCCGAGATAATTGACATGGATGATCCTGCTTAAAATAACCGTAATTGTGGATAGTTATGCTTATATTACATGACAAAAGTATTTTTTTATTTATGAAGAAGTTATGAAGAAGTGTTGCATTGCAACAAAGATTAGAATTAAATATTTAGATGATGAAAATTCATGCAATATTATTAGATTTCATGCAATAATTAAATAATGTACAATTTAAGTATGAAACTTAAAATCTGCATTCATTTAAAAATGGAATTGATTGAATAATCTAGATAGGTTGGTAAATGAGGCCATCTAGTGGACATACACTGTAAATGTTGATTTTTGCACAACCTCAAAGATCACTGTTTTAAAATTAATAGCTAGCAATATCAAAACAATCAGGATGGTTAGACGTCGGACAGAATTACAAAATATTTCACTGTCAAGCTACATACAACTGAAGAGTTAAGCTACACAGATTGCAAATGCTCACACATTTGTTTTGGGTGGGATCCCTAGCCCTGGATAATCTCTGGGTTTCTACTTAACCAGGTTTTTGAAGAACAGCTGGAGGGAGTTCCTCTTCTCCAGCTTGCGGGGCATGTTGGGCGAGGAGTTATCTGTGCTGTCGACTGATTTGTTGTCTGGGGCCGCTTGCGGTGCGGGAGCGACGGGTTTCGGCTCCTCTTTGGCCTTCGCGGGTGGAGCGGCTTCTGCCACCGGAGGTGCAGCTGGAGTCTCCTTCTTGGGCTCTGGTGCCTTGTGTTGACAAAAAAACCAAATGGGGGTTACTGAGATGATTTTTTTTATCCTTGTGCACATATGTTATACGCTCTTGTTCAAAAGTTTAGGGTCAGTATGTGTGTGTTCTTTTTTTTTTTTTAGAAGTTACTTCTTTTATCTAGCAGGAATTGGCCTAAAATAATTCTGTTGTTTTAAACATTAAATTTGTCAAAGAATCCTGAAAGAAAAAAAAACAGTAGCACAACTGTTTTCAACACTGATAATGGCATCACATCAGCATATTGTATGATTTAAGTTGTTTTAAAATATTTTACAATATTACTGTAATGTTGATCAAGTAAATACATTCTTGCTGAGCATAAGAGACGTCTTTCAAAACCATTATAACATTTTGACCCAAACTTTTTATATATTATGTACTGTATGACCATATATTATTGTTAATTTAAAATATAAGTATAAAACAACATTACATATAAAATGTAAGTATAAAACAACATTACATATATATGCATACATTTAATGTATTAATATATCAAGGAAGTCACAAAAAATTGCAGCAAGTAATCAAATAAAGTAAATATATTAGCAAATACATTAGCTCACACCTCAAAGGAACACTGTAAAAAACAATTTGTTGAGTCAACTCAGAAAAAAAAAAAGGATTTAACTTGAAATGTTAAGTTATGCTAAGTGACAACTTAGATATTTAAGTTGAGTCAACCTAAAATTTTAAGGCAGCTGGGTTACTTAAGTTTAACAAACACAAATATAGTTGTTACTTAGTACAACTTAACATTTCAAGTTGACTAAACTTATTTGAGTTGACTGAACTTAAAATTTTAAGGCAGCAGGATAACAAATTATTTTAAGATGACTCAACAAATTGTGTTTTTTGTTTTTTACAGTGAACTGTCACTATATGAAAGAAAGAAAGAAAGACAAAGACAGAAAGAAAGAAAGAAAGAAAGAAAGAAAGAAAGAAAGAAAGAAAGAAAGAAAGAAAGAAAGAAATTTGTTTAAAAGAAAGTTTAAAAAAGTTGTTTGAAGGTTTGAAAGAAAGTTGTTTGGAAGAAAGTTTAAAAAAAGTTGTTTAAAACTATGTTTAAAAGAAAGTTAGAAAGTTTAAAAGAAAGTTTTAAAGACTTTGAAAGAATGGAAAGAAAGTAAAGTTTGAAAGATAGTTTGAAAGAAAGAAAGAAAAAGAAAGAAAGAAAGAAACAAGTTTAAAAAAGGTTAAAAAAAAATTGGAAAAAGTCTGAAAGTAAGTTTGAAAGTTAGTAAGAAAGCTTAAACATTTGAAAAAAAAGGAAAGGAAAAAAAGGAAGTTGTTTCGAAGTAAGTTTGAAAGAAAGAAAGAAAGGAAGAAAGAAAGAAAAAAGGAAGAAAGAAGTTTAAATAAAGTTGTTTAAAGCTAAGTTTGAAAGAAAGTTTGTAGGAGTTTGAAAGAAAGGAAAGAAAGTAAAGTTTGAAATAAAGTTTGAAAGAATGTTTGAAAAAAGTTCTTTTCAAAGTAATAAACTTAGAAAGAAAGTTTAAAAAAAGAAAGAAAGTTTGAAAGAAAGAAAGAAACCGAAAGAAAATTTGAAGTAAAATTTGAAAAGATAGAAAGTTTGAAAAAAGTTTGAAAGTAGGCTTGAAAGTTAGAAAGTTTAAAAGTTAAAAAAAAAAAGTTGTTTGAAAGTAATTTTGAAAGTTTGAAAGAAAGAAAGAAACCGAAAGAAAGAAAAAAAGAAAGAAAGAAACCGGAAGAAAGTTTGAAAAAAAATTTGAAAGAAAATTTGAAAAAGTTTGAAAGTAAGTTTAAAAAAGGTTTTTAAAAAGTTGTTTGAAAGAAAGAAAGAAAGAAAGAAAGAAAGAAAGAAAAAGTTTGAAAAATGTTTGAAAGAAAGTAGGTCTGACAGTTTGAAAAAAAGTTTGAAAGTAATTTTGAAAGTTAGAAATAGTCTGAGTAAGAAAGAAAGAAAGAAAGAAAGAAAGAGAAAAAAACATCAGAAAGTTTAAAAAGTTTCAAAGTTGACAGTTTGAAAGAAACAAAGAAAAAGAATTTTGAAAGTTAGAATGAGTTTGAAAAAGTTCAAGAAAGAAAGTTTGAAAAAAGTTGTTTGAAAGTAAGTTTTAAAGTTGCAAGAAAAAGAAAACATGGAAGTTGTTTCAAAGTAAGTTTGAAAGAGAAAAAGAAAGAAAGAAAGAAAGAAAGAAAGAAAGAATACTGAAAGTTTGAAAAAGAAATTTAGGTTTGAAAGAAAGAAACAAAGTTGTCTGAAAGAAAGTTTAAATAAAGTTGTTTAAAGCTAAGTTTGAAAGAAAGTTTGTAGGAGTTTGAAAGAATGTTTGAAAGTTCGAAAGTGTCACAAGCGCGGTCTCTGTGGCTCCCCCCGTCTCGCACCAGCGGGAACCGTCACCGGAGTATTAGCACTACATTACCCATAATCCCGTGCCTGGGGCTCTCGCTTCCGGTTCCGGGTCGCCCGGGTCACTTCCTCCCCGGCGGCCATTTCAGCGTTCCTCGCCGGCTCGCTCACCGCGAAGTTTTGTCGGTTATGTCGTCAATCCTGAGCGTTTCTTTATCGGACTGCCTACCCGTTGCCAACTGGACTGTTTTGCTGTGTGTGAACCTTTGCTGCCCGCCCTTTGTCGACCTTTGCTATTCCCTCGGATTATTGTTATCGTCTCGCCGCCGGCCCCGACCTTTTGCACGGACTATTACTACCCCTTTGGATTTGCCTTCACCACACCTGTCTGCCAGTTCTGACCAACGCCTGTTAAAGTTGTCCGATTTAATAAAGCTGTTGCAGATGGATCCACCGTCTCACGATTCATCCTTAACCTCATCACAGAAAACTTCGCCATCTACGGATCCAGCGACAGCTTCTCAGTTTGCGTCGGCGATGTCCGCTCAAGCTACCATGTTGACCCAGCACCAGCAACAACTGGATCGCCTAACTGCTCTGACGGAACAGCTGGTTCGAGCGGTACAGGGATTACAGGTAGCCGCACCACCGGTCGCATCTCCACCACCTCCACCTGCACCACTCCCGGTGATTCAGCCCGTCACCGCGAGCCCACGACTTGCTTTCCCGGACAAGTTCGACGGTACACCCGCTAAATGTAAGGGATTTCTGCTCCAGTGCACCCTGTTCGTGAACCAGCAACCGAACTTGTACGCTACGGACGAAAGTAAGATCGCGTTTGTCTGTTCACTTCTGACCGGAAAGGCGCTAGAGTGGGCTACCGCAGTATGGGATCTGGGTCAGTCCACCTACCCCACGTTTGCCACTTTCCTCAAAAGCTTTAAGGAGGTGTTCCAGCCTTCTCCGGAGAGCAGTGAGGCGGGCGAGCAGATCGTTGCGCTGCGTCAGGGACGTCATACAGCGGCCGAGTACGCGCTGGATTTCAGAACACTAGCAGCTCAAAGTGGGTGGAATGATGGTCCGCTTAAGCTCCACTATCGTAAGGGGCTCAACTCGGAATTGCAAGTGGAGCTGGCCTGCCGGGATGAAGACCTCTCACTAAATCAGTACATCGACCTTTCCATCCGCGTCGACAACGTGATGCGCGCCCGCAGGTCCAACCGCTCGCTCATGCCAACCTTTCAGCCTCAGCCAACGGTCTCCAATGCGCCAGAGCCTATGCAACTGGGAGCCACAGAGCTAACCACCGAGGAGAGACAGCGGCGCCTAAATAACAACCTCTGCTTGTACTGCGGACAGCCAGGACACATTCGGGCCACCTGTCCGACTCGACCTCCACGACCCTCCACCTCGGTGAGTGTATGCAAATCTGGCTTAAATCGCTGTGAGATTCCTGTGTTGCTTAGTTCCAATGACACGTCTATCCAGACCACAGCTTTAATTGACTCCGGTGCTGCCGGCAACTTCATTGACAAGGACTTTGTTGAAGCTAATCGGTTGCCCATTGTCTCTTGTGCTTTCCCCGTGGCAGTGGCCGCCCTCGACGGGAGACCGCTAGGAACCGGCCGCGTCGACCACACCACCAAGGACCTAACCCTCCGCCTAGAACCTAACCATCAAGAATCCATCCGGTTCTTCATCATCACGTCACCACAATCCCCGCTCATTCTGGGGTACCCCTGGCTCAACCGTCACGAACCAACCATCTCCTGGACCGAGGGTCGCATCACTCACTGGTCACCCCACTGTCATCAGCACTGCATTTCTCCGGCTCCACCGAAATCACCCAGGTCAGCCTCGCCTTCTCCGTGCAGCACCATACCTCCCGAGTACCATGACCTCCTCGAGGCCTTCAGTATCACCCGGGCCACCGAACTGCCACCCCATCGACCTGGAGACTGCGCCATTGAGTTAATACCCGGAGCGGTTCCACCTCGTGGCCGCGTCTTTCCCCTTTCACAGCCTGAGTCAGAGGCTATGGAGAAGTATATCGAGGAGGAGCTAGCTAAGGGGTTCATCCGCCCCTCCACCTCGCCAGCATCGGCAGGCTTCTTCTTCGTGAAAAAGAAGGATGGCGGTCTGCGACCCTGTATCGATTACCGCTCTCTCAATGAGCTCACAGTCAAGTACCGATATCCTCTCCCTCTCGTTCCCCGGCCCTGGAGCAGCTTCGGTCCGCCAGATTCTACACCAAGCTGGACCTCCGCTCAGCATACAATCTTATTCGTATCCGGAAGGGAGACGAGTGGAAGACGGCTTTCTCCACCACTTCAGGGCACTATGAATACCGGGTAATGCCCTTCGGCCTGGCCAATAGTCCATCATATTTTCAGGCGTTCGTCAATGAGGTGTTTCGGGACATGTTGAACCGCTGGGTCATTGTATATATTGATGACATCCTCATTTTCTCCAGCTCCTATACCGAACACGTTCATCATGTCAGAGCTGTGCTCAATCGACTCATTCAGCATCAACTTTATGCCAAGGAGGAGAAGTGTCAGTTTCATCAAGAAAAGATTTCCTTCCTGGGTTACGTGATCAGTCCAGAGGGCGTGGCCATGGATGACAGCAAGGTTAATGCGGTGCGTGACTGGCCCCGTCCCAAGACTCTGAAGGAACTCCAGCGCTTCTTAGGGTTCTCTAACTTCTATCGCCGGTTTATTCGCAATTTCAGCACCATAGCCGGTCCCCTCACGTCAATGGTCAAGAAGGGCAGTATTCGTCTCTCCTGGTCTCCTGAAGCCGTGCACGCCTTTAACGATCTCCGCTTGAGATTCACCTCTGCACCCATCCTCAAACACCCAGATCCCCAGCTGCCCTTCATTGTAGAGGTCGACGCCTCCAGCACCGGAGTGGGAGCCGTACTCTCGCAAAGACAGGGAGAGAACCCTAAGACCTTCCCCTGTGCATTCTTCTCTCACAAGCTCAGCTCAGCCGAGAGGAATTATGACGTCGGTAATCGGGAACTTCTTGCCATAAAGCTAGCCCTGGAGGAATGGAGGCACTGGCTGGAGGGAGCACAACACCCTTTTACCATCCTCACCGACCATAAAAACCTGGAATACCTCCGCACTGCCAAGGTCCTCAACCATCGCCAGGCCAGATGGGCGTTGTTCTTTACCCGGTTCCACTTTACCATTAATTACCGTCCCGGCACTCAGAATATCAAGGCGGATGCTCTGTCCCGAATCCATGAACCGGACCACACCACCCTACCACCTGAGACTATCCTGCCCGCCTCCGTCCTCGTTGCGCCCGTCATCTGGGATATCATGACCGAGGTCACGGAGGCCCATACCCGGGACCCTCCACCCACAGACTGCCCCGACAACCGGACCTACGTTCCCGCAGAGCTCCGTCCCCGTGTTCTCTCAATGGTCCATTCAACTCCCAGCTCAGGTCACCCCGGAATCGAGGCTACCATCGACCTTCTACTCAACCGTTTCTGGTGGCCGTCACTCCGCTCCGATACGGCAACCTTCGTAAAGAACTGCGTGGTCTGCAGCACCACCAAAGCTTCTCGCCAGCGGCCCGCCGGGCTGCTGCAACCCCTACCAGTCCCGAACCGCCCCTGGTCACATATAGCGGTGGACTTCATCACTGACCTCCCGACCTCCCAGGGCTATACCACCATTCTGTCAGTGATAGACAGATTCTCTAAGGGCTGCCGCCTCATTCCCCTTCCTAAGCTACCCACCGCCATGGAGACGGCAGAGGCCCTCTGTGACTCAGTCTTTCGGTTCTACGGTCTCCCCGAGGATATTGTGTCGGACCGGGGACCCCAGTTTAGCTCACGCCTCTGGTCCAGCTTCTTCCACTTGTTGGGAGTCAACGTCAGCCTGACCTCAGGATACCACCCGGAGGCCAATGGTCAGGTCGAACGTCTGAACCAGGAGTTGACCCGTTTCCTACGGTCATACTGTCACGATCACCAAGAGAACTGGAGTCGTTTCCTGTTCTGGGCTGAATACGCCCAGAATTCTATACGGAAACCCTCAACCAATCTAACACCCTTCCAGTGCGTCTTAGGCTTTCAGCCCCCCTTGTTTCCCTGGTCAGGAGAACCCTCAGAACTACCCGCGGTCAACTCCTGGTTCCAACAGAGCGAGGCTATCTGGAACCGGGCCCATGTTCATCTACAGCAAGCTGTCCGCCGCACCCAGGCCCAGGCGGATCGTCGACGCCGACCCAGTCCGCCTTACGAGCCCGGTCAGTGGGTCTGGCTCTCTACCCGGGACCTGCGCCTTCGACTCCCCTGCAGGAAACTTAGCCCCAGGTACGTGGGTCCATTTAAGATAATCCGCCAAATTACACCAGTATCTTTTAGACTTGAATTACCTCCTGAGTATCGTATCTCACCCACGTTTCATGTCTCTCTATTAAAGCCCGCTGGTCCCCGGATGAGGGGGAGATCCTAGACGAGACCGCACCCCAGAGACCTGCCCCCCTGATCATCGACGGCGAGGAGGCCTACCGAGTCCGCGCCATACTGGACTCCCGACGCCGGAGCGGTCACCTGCAATACCTGGTCGACTGGGAGGACTACGGACCCGAGGAGCGGTCCTGGGTGCCCGCCAGGGACATCCTAGATCCCTCCCTCACCGCGGACTTCCACGCTGCTAACCCCGGTCGGCCAGGACCCCGAGGCAGGGGAAGACCCCGGCGTCGGTTGCCTCCTCGTGCCAGGAGGCACTCGCAGGGGGGGGGCTCTGTCACAAGCGCGGTCTCTGTGGCTCCCCGTCTCGCACCAGCGGGAACCGTCACCGGAGTATTAGCACTACATTACCCATAATCCCGTGCCTGGGGCTCTCGCTTCCGGTTCCGGGTCGCCCGGGTCACTTCCTCCCCGGCGGCCATTTCAGCGTTCCTCGCCGGCTCGCTCACCGCGAAGTTTTGTCGGTTATGTCGTCAATCCTGAGCGTTTCTTTATCGGACTGCCTACCCGTTGCCAACTGGACTGTTTTGCTGTGTGTGAACCTTTGCTGCCCGCCCTTAGTCGACCTTTGCTATTCCCTCGGATTATTGTTATCGTCTCGCCGCCGGCCCCGACCTTTTGCACGGACTATTACTACCCCTTTGGATTTGCCTTCACCACACCTGTCTGCCAGTTCTGACCAACGCCTGTTAAAGTTGTCCGATTTAATAAAGCTGTTGCAGATGGATCCACCGTCTCACGATTCATCCTTAACCTCATCACAGAAAGACAGTTTGAAAAAAGTTGTTTGAAAGTAATAAACCTACAAAGAAAGAAAAAAGAAAGTTTGAAAGAAAGAAACTGAAAGAAAACTTGAAAAAGTAGGCTTGAAAGTTAGAAAGTTTAAAAGTTTAAAAAAAAAAGTTGTTTGAAAGTGATTTTGAAAGAAAGAAAGAAAGAAAGAAACCAAAAGAAAGAAAGAAAGAAACCGGAAGAAGTTAAAAAAAAATTTGAAAGAAAATTTTTGAAAGTAGAAAAGTTTGAAAGTACTTTTAAAAAAGTTTTTAAAAAGTTGTTTGAAAGAAAGAAAAAAGAAAGAAAGAAAGAAAGTTTGAAAAATGTTTGAAAGAAAGAAGGTCTGACAGTTTGAAAGTTTGAAAAAAGTTTGAAAGTAATTTTGAAAGTTAGAAAAAGTCTGAGTAAGAAAGAAAGAGAAAGAAAAAAAGAAAACATTAGAAAGAAAGTTTGAAAAGCTGACAGTTTGAAAGAAACAAAGAAAAAGAATTTTGAAAGTTAGAATGTTAAAAAGAAAGAATTCTGAAAGTGAGTTTAAAAAAGTTAAAGAAAGAAAGATTGAAAAACATTGTTCGAAAGTAAGTTTTAAAGTTGCAAGAAAAAGAAAAGATGAAAGAAAGTTTAAAAAAAGGTTTAAAAGTAACATGATTTGAAACTTTGAAAGTTAGAAAGAAATATATTTTGAAAGAATAAAAGCTTTAAAGAGAAAGAAAGCTTGAAAAAAGTTTGAAAGAAAGAAAGAATTTTGAAAGTAATTTTGAAAAAGTTCAAAAGAAAGAAAAAAAGTAAGTTTTAAAGAAAGAAAGAGAAAGAAAAAGGATTTTGAAGTTAAGTTTGAAAGTTTGAAAAAAGTATCAAATTTACACGAAAGTATAGATTATTTAGAAGTTATTCTGAATATAAAAATTATTCAGAAGTCAGTCAGAGGCTACACATTACATGATTAAATTGATTAATAACTGTGCCACTGATACTGTATCTGTGTTTTGACAACTTCTAGAGAACAGACACACAAACACACAAACACACACACACACACACACACACACGTGTGTCAGATCAGATGTGAAGTTGAGCAAAGCAGTGAAATGAGTCAGTCTGGTTAATGTCTGAAGGGGCTCATATAGCGGCGTTTACCGCTGCAGCAGACATGAGGGAGATGCTGGTGGCAGCGCTGGACGCCGCTGCCTGGATCCTGCTGCTCACCTGGCCGAGCAGTACCTCAAATTCACACACAGCTGTTACTGCATGCAGAAACACATCTGATACACTCACACACACCTGCACTCAACTCATCCGAGCTTACCTTGGGTTTAAACAGGTTCCCAAAAGTGGATTTCTTCTCTAGTTTCTTCTCCTCGGGTTTTGGCGCTGGAGGTTCTTCGGGTTTGGCGGCGGCCTCCAGAGTACTGCTTTTAGACGCGTCCACCTGCTGAGTCAGAGAAACATAAGAGAAGATTGTTTCATAAACAGTATACAGCAAATAAAGGAACAGTGAGAGGAATCAAGAAGATGGTCAATTGATTGAAAGGAAGCTTATGAATGAATCATCTTAACATTCTTTACTTAACATTCAACGACCGCATTTTTGTTTTCTTCCAGATTTTGATGTGTACATTGGACAAAAACATTGGGCACTTTCCGACATTAGGGTACAAAATAGTAGCAAAAAGAAATAAATAAATGTATATATAGTTTGCAAACCTATTAATAAAACAAATAGTTAAACTAATTGTTTAACTGCATTAAAAACGTACATGGCCAAAAAATACATCTTTTTATAATAAAAAAATACATAAAATAATAAACTAAATAAAAATAATATTTCTGGGGCAAGAAAATACATTTCCAGTCTTACAGTAGCCTACATTTAGGGTTAAATATAAATGTAGATGGCCTACTAGAGATCAAAAATAGATTTATAATGATTTAAAAATGTTTAATATTTTTATATATTGCAATACTGCATTATTGAAGCATTTTAAATTATGTTCCTTGCTGAATTTTATTCAACTGTGTTATATGTTTGCACGTTACAGACAACAAATCAAGTTTTCCTTCAAATGTGACATATGTGAATGCATTTTCTGGGACTGAAATATAGAGGGCAAACTATATTTTTAAATGCTTTCTGAAAATATATGCAGACATTATAAAAAATATATTGTTAGAAAATATATTTGCATAAATATTATTGCATTTTTTTGCCCTTTTTTAGAATATTTTTGAAAATATATTTTAAAGGTATATATATATTATCAAAAATATACAAAAAATAGCCAAAAATATATTGATATAAAAAATATTTTGAAACATATTTTACTAAATATATTTTTGCCCATTATTGTAGATTTTGAAATATATATATATATATATATATATATATATATATATATATATACATAAACCAAATATATATATATATATATATATATTTGAAAATATATATTTTGCTAATATTTTATTTTTTTATATTTTTGAAAATATATTGTAAAGGTATAATATATTTTCAAAAATGTACAAAACATATTTTTTGGCCATTATTGAATATTTTGAAATATATTAAAAGTATATATTTAGAAAAATACATTTTGCAAATATGCATTTGTTTGTCTTTCTAACTATTTTTGAAAAAATATATTAAAAATATATCTGAAAATATATATATTGCAAATATATTGTTTTGCCTTTTTAAATATTTTAAAAAAATTTTTTTGCAAATATATTATTTTGCCTTCTTAAATATTTTTGAAAATATATTGTAAAGGTATAAATATATTTTCAAAAATATATCTTTTGGCCATTTTTGTAGATATTGAAATCTATTAAAAAAAAAAAAAAAATATATATATATATATATATATATATATATATATATATACATGAAAATATATATTTTCGCAAATGTATTTTTTGCCTTCTTTATATTTTTTAAAATATATTTTAAAAGGTATAAATACATTTTCAAAAATATACCACAAATTTCCAGAAAACATACATAGATATGAAAATGTAAATATATTTTGAAACAAATTATTTTAACAAATATATTTTTTTGGCCATTTTTTAAATATTTTGAAATATATTAAATATATTAAATATATATATATATATATATATATATATATATATATATAATTTATTTATTTATTTATTAATTATTTAAAAATGTGCTTTTAAAAATTCTAAATACGTAACAGGGTTGAAGCCTAAGTCATTTAAAACATTGGACCAAATGTTCGTAGTAACCAATACAATTCTATGTCCCATAAACTGTCCCATAGACTTATTTTAGTAATAGGCTTGAATGAATACAATCAAAACTATAATTTGTGTAAAAATTGACTGAGAATATTCATTTTCTCACAGTGGTTTCTGTCAAAGTTTGTACATTTTATATAATTGAAAAAGCTGGATAGATGTTAAAAAAATACCATGCAACATTAGATAATAGTTCATCCAATATATCTTTACTCTTTGAAACATATGTTAGTAATGCAACACTGTTTTATACCCTCTTCATAGAAAGTGCCAAGTACGTAAGTGTAAATAGTAGATTAATGATTTTATTTAGGAAGACAGTCCCACCACCGTGCAAAGAGACAATCGATCAGCTAAATGTATTTACCTGCACCTCAACCGGCTTTTTCTCTTCCACCACAACAGGCTGCAGGCAAGCACATACTGACATTAATTTTGCAATAATCTACAATTCCCACAGCACTTTACACTGGCCGTTCATCCTAGCATGGACAAATACTGAGTCACTGGTTACATAAAGCCTTTACAAGAGCCTCCGGTCGCTGAATAAATCTGATGTCAGTTATGAAGTGGTGGAATGGAGAGGCACATGGTTTAGTTGGCGTCTGTTGTGACATGAGGTAATGGCGGCTGTCAACATGATGTCACCGTAATGGGCCTTCACTCATTCATTATTTCCAATGAGTTATTTCCATTATTTCCAGTGATCTTTTCACAGTAAATTCTGCTATTATTATTATTTACATTCAGACTTTATTATTATGAAATATCAATATTATTATGAAATACTTCACAATTCAATAGTATAATATTTCTTTATTGATTTAACTTTTACAATTTGATAAAATAATAATGATAATAATAATAATAATAATAATAATAATTATTATTATTATTATTGTTGTTGTTGTTATTATATACATTCAAATTATTATTATGAAATTATTTACAGTTCAACAGTATCTATTTTGTATTGATTTCCTTACATTTTAGAATTTTATTAAATACCACTACTATTACTATTTTATTACTATTATTATTATTATTATTAATAAATCAAATAATAAAAAGTAAATATTATGAAATACTTTACAATTCATTATAGTGATTCAATTATATTGAATATTTCATTGATGTGCTTACTTTTTTATAACTGAATAAAATAATAATAATAATAATAATAATAATAATAATAATTATAATTATTATTATTATTATAATGTAATAATATAATACATTAAAATGATTTTTGTGAAATATTTTACAGTTCCATAGTATTACAGTAATATATTTTATTGATTTGCTTTTTATAATTGGATTAAATACCACTACTACTAATGATTATTGTTTATGTTTATTATTATTATTATTATTATTAAATCAATTCATTAAAAAGTAAAACATTCTAGTGATACCTTAAAAACATCAAAAACATCAACATGCTAGTGATAACTTTAATTGATTTAACTGTATAATAATAATAATAATAATAATAATAATAATTATTATTATTATTATTAGCATTATTAGCATTGAAATTATCATTAACTATTTTACAATTCAATAGTATTATAGTGATTTATGATTATAATTTTTATTATAATGTAATTATTATTATTATTATATAAATTAAAAGTGTTATAAAATATTTTACAGTTCAATATATTGTAGTGATATTTTAATTGATTTAACTTTATAATAAGATTATTATTATTAACATTCAAATTATCACTAAATATTTTACAATAGTATAGTGAATTGTGATTATAATTTTTATTATAATGTATTATTATTATTATCATTATTTAAAATATTTTATAATTTAATATATTATAGCGATATTATTAATTGAGTTAATAACTTGATTGAATAATATTATTATTAATAATAATAAAATAATATTATTATAATCAAATCATCACTAAATATTTTACAATTCAATAGTGTTACAGTAATTTGTGATTTAGTAATTTAGTCATTTATAATTATTGTAATGTAATACTATTAATAATTATATTATAAATAATATTAAATAATATATATATATATATATATATATATTCAAATTATTATCTTAAAAATATTTTACAGTTTAAAATATTGTAGCAATATTTTTAATTAAATAAAATAAAATAATAATATATTAATAAATGAAATGATAATAATATATCAATAAATAATAACAATAATAATAATAATATTATTATCAGTGTCCCAATTTGTTCTGCCTTTTTTTTTTTTTTTTTTTTTTTTTTTTTTTTTGAAATAATACACATACAGTTTCATGGCCTTAAAAACTATTAATGACCAGTAAATTTTGCCATTTACTGGTGTGGCAAAATGTTCGTTTTAGGCTCTGATTCCAGCTCTCTCACACAAAAGGCAAAATAACAGTAGCTCTCTGTATTAATTTGCATGTCTTGAGTTAACAGTAATGGGTCAGTTCAGTTAATATCAGAGCAGCCCGTGCTTGTTATCATTTACCACTCCTGACGTCTTAGCTCTGGCTCCACTGCTTGTCGCCGCTTGAACTTTTGACACCACCTTGCCTAGCAACACCTCAAATTCACATTACTGTGTTACGGCGTGCCACATACGCTACATACAGATTTAACACGTACAGTAAGAGTCCAAGTCTCACCGGAGAACCAAAGGGAAAGGCTTTATTAATGTGCTTTATTGTTCTTGCTGTCTTACCTTTGGACGGAAGAGTTTGCTTAATGCACTGTCTTTAGTTTTGCTCTTGGCAGATCCCTCTGCTTTTGTTGCAGCTGCTGTCGCTGCTTTTGCTGCAGACGTTTCCTCTTTCTTTACCGCCGGCTCTGCTTTGCTTTCCATCTTAGGTGGTGCTGGGGGAGGAGGAGGAGGTGCCTTGGGTGCTTCCTGTACCTTTGAAAGGAGTGCATTTGTTTTATTTTTAAGCACAACACAGCAGGTGGTTTACATTTTTTATTTATTCCTCTGCAGTGCTTCATAGTCAACAAAGCACCTCTCAAAAACAAATCTTTTTCTCAGCAGGTTTCTTGTGGCATTATTGTTTTGCTTATGGTGTTAAAATGTGATTATAAAAATGATGCAAAAGGTGGAAATATTATAAAAGCAATAAAATATGTAATGCAAATGAAATGGCTCACATTTGTTGATGGTGCTGGTGGGGTTTCTTTCTGTGACTGAAGAATAAACATTCAGACAATAAATACCAAGCATCATCTGTATTAAGCACAATAATCATGCTTTAATTTTTGGCAAATAAACCTGAGCTTAAATTATTTGTTTATTTAGACATAAATTGTATTTCATTATATTTATTAATTTATAAATATAAAAATCATGCTTAGATAAATAAGAAAAAATAATCAATAAATAAATAAGTTTGTCTTATTTATTAATTCATAAACGTATAAATAACATTAACCATCACTAGTCAGAAAAATAAAGAAAGAAATATATAATTGCATTTTATGCTTATTTCATATGCATTTATTTATTTGTTTTTTATTTTTTATTTTTAGGGCAATAATCTTACATGAGTTTTTTTTTTTCCCTCACATGTATCTAAGCTTGAATAATTTATTTATTTAGACATAAATTGTATTTCTTTATATTTATGTATTTATAAATATATAAATTATACTTGGATAAATACGTAGAACAATCAATAAACAAATACATCTTAGCTTGATTTATTTATTTATTTAGACATAAATGATATTTCTTTATATTTATTTATTTATAAATATATAAATCATGCTTAGATAAAATAATAATAATATTAGAAATAATATAATGACAATAATTGCAATCATTACAAATTAGAATAAAATAGAATAGAATCAATACAATCAATAAACAAATACATTTGTCATATTGTTCTATTTATTTATTAATTAATTTATTCATTCATAAATGTATAATGAATTAACCACCCTTAGACAGAAAAATAAATACATAAATGCATTTTATATTTATTTTATATGTATTTATTAGTTTTATATTTATTTAGGACAATAGATTCATATTACAGAGTTTTGTTGTTGTTGTTTGTGTATATATCTAAGCTTGAATTATTTATTTATTTAGACATAAATTGATTTTTTTATATTTATTTATTTATAAATATATAAATCATGCGTAGATAAATAACAATAAATAAATAAATCTTCCATATTTTTCTATTTATTTATTCATAAATATATAATTGTATTAACCATCCTTAGACATAAACATAAATAAATAAATGCATTTTATAGTTATAGTTTATGTGTTTATTTATTTTATATTTATTTATTCATAAATGTATAATGCATTCTTAAATAAATAAATAATGCATGCTTAGATAAATAATCAATCAATCAATCAGTGCACTGTGTTAATATATGTATTTATTCATAAATTTGTAGAAATATCATAATATATCATACATTTGTAAAAAAGGATGTTTAAATAAATACTAAGGATAAAATAAATACTAGTTAATAGATTAAGTTAATACATTTTGTATTTATTTATCCATAATTTCT
Organism: Labeo rohita; assembly: GCF_022985175.1. Lineage (NCBI taxonomy): Eukaryota > Metazoa > Chordata > Actinopteri > Cypriniformes > Cyprinidae > Labeo > Labeo rohita. The sequence continues at coordinate 4,578,137 of NC_066891.1, read as the reverse complement.
AAATAAAGCCTGCTTAAATAAATAAATATTATATTTTATGTATTGTATATTTATTTATAAATGTATTAGTAAAACATTCTTGAATCAATCAATGCATTATTATGTATTTATTCATAAATGTTAAAATTCATACACATAAATGTCATAAATACCACTCATTTGTAAAAAAAAAAAAAAAAGTTAAAATGTGTTAAATGTATTTATTTTATATCTATTTATTCATTAAATAAAGCCAGCCTAAATAAACATTTTATTTTGTTTATTTATACGTTTATTAATAAAGCATTCTTGAATCAATCAAACTATCTATCGATCAACATACTGTTTATTTTATATGTATTTATTCATAACTTGGTTAAAAATGTCAAATATTATACATTTATAAAAACAACATGCTTAAATACTTTAATAAGTTAATACATTTTGAATTTATTTATATCTATTTATTCCAAATATTATAAATAAAGCCAGCTTAAATAAATAAATATTATAATTATTTCATATTTATTTATACATTTATTAATAAAGCATTCTTGAATGAATAAATGAATGAATGAATGAATGAATAAACAAACAAATGAAAATGAATGAATGAATGAATGAATGAATGAATGAACAGAATTTAGGCTGTCACATTAAAATGTTCAGCACTATAATAATCAATAAAACAATCCTATGCAGAAATAAAAGCCTTAAGCAGAATAGAGGTACTGTAAACTGCTCTTATTAAAACATTATAATAGTAGAAATAATACTATGACAATAATCTCAATCATTAAAAATTAATAAAGTAATATAATATAATATAATAATCTCATGAATATGAATGAGTAATGCTGTGACAGTCAAGGTTTTTTAATTACCTGTTCTTTTGAAGCATCTGGAGTGGCTTTGGCTTCTTTGCTTGTTTTGGTCGGAGTGACCTTCGCATGCAGAAAAGAAAACGGAGACACAGAAACATTAGAGTGACTGTGAAAGACCATCAGAGTGGCGTGTTTAAGCACGTACTGCTCCTTCAGGTACTCCATGTCCCCAAACCGGGCCTATACTCATTGGCGACTGAGAAATCGAAAATGTATGTTTTGTGAGGATAATGCCCGTCTGTCAACCCAGACGAGCTGACTTTGCCACGGGCACACAAAGAGCTGGCTGGCAGGGACCGATCCAAACATGTTTCTCCTATTGAGTCAGCCATTGTCCTCTGGAGATGGCGTAGGCCTTCCCGTGCTTTATCACAACTCCAAACGCACAGGCCTCCCTTGTGAGCTCACATTATGCAGCAAACAAAAGCCTGCCACAGTCTGACATGTCCAAAGGATTGATTTAGCAGAGTGCCAAGCAGAGTTTAACAGATTAAAGACGCAGTGTAACACATACCACAATGATGGAGTAAAAATGCATCATTGTAGTCTGGTGCAACAAGTCTAGATTGTTCAGTTATAGACAAATGCACACTTGTTATTGTTAAAAAATAACATTTTATAAACACTGCATGCTTATTTTAGTCAATAACATCAAAACTAATCATTGCAGCTTAAAACTCCACATGCATTCAAGTGCGTAATTCAACATTCAAATCACTAAAATCATTGAACCAAATAAAGCAATACTTACAAATGTTTTGAAAAAGTTCATAACTGTCTTTTCTACTGGTTTGACCTCCTCTGACGGGTTATTTTCGTCTGCGGCTTCCACAGGACTGGGTTCGAGAGCTTCAGCCTCCGGCTCGGGCTCTGGCTCAGGCTCTGCGCTGGTCTTTATGTCCACTGGATCCTATAGACAAATCCAGAGAATGTGTTACAACCCTTACAGCTGATGTGCAATAGATGCATTGAAATAGGGGCACAATTCCATCCATGCCTCTGCCTACTCGAGCCAGCAGCAACAATCATCCTTTTATTAACGCCTGTTTCCCCCCCTCACTCATTGATATTCAGCAATGTGCTGGACTTAACGTCTGCGTCTGCTTTATCTGAGAGTGAAATGTGTCATATTTTAATTGTACAGTATGTGTTTTGGTGGTTATATATTAGTGGAAATCAGTTATGGTCAATATATGACGGATATAAGTCGATAATAGCTGGTCGATGATGATTGGTGTACAGTTACAGTAGCTCTTCGTTAGATGTTAGATACATGCAAATGTAAAATACACAAGAAAAAGACGAAACAAACACTCTCTGAGACAGTAACATGTTTGGAATAATTAAAATACATATTTTAATTTTTTTAATAACTATGTTTTTAAAAGAAGTCTATTTCGATCAAACATAAAAACATGAATTTTGTGAAATATATATATATATATATATATATATATATATATATAAAAAATTATATCATTTATTTATTAAAAAAAGATTATTATTATTATTTATTTTAATAAGCATATAATAATTTTTCCTTATTTTCCATATATATGAGATGTAAAAACTGTTTTTGCTCCTTAATATTTTTATAGAGACCATTAATCTATATATTAATTAATAAACTTAGCACAAGAATAAAATTTGTTTTCTTATTTTCCGTAAAATATTTATTTATTTATTATTTTATTATTTATATTATTTTTATTTATGATGCAATTTCAGATTATTATCAATGCTAAAATCAGTTTTTGCTGTGTAATATTTTTTGGAAGCCATTAATTAATATATTTATTAAAATAATAATTCTTATTATTACATATTTTAATAGGAATATAATTTTTTTTCCTTATTTTCCATATATATATATATATATATATATATATATATATATATATATATATATATATATGCAATTTACGGTTATTAGCAATGTTGAAAATAGTTTTTGCTGTGTAATATTTTTGTGGAGACCATTAATTTATATATTTATTCGTTTGTTAAGAATATAAATATTTTCCTTATTTTCCACAATTTATTTATTTATTTATTGAATTATTTATGATGCAATTTCCAGGTTATTATCAATGCTGAATTTAAATAATTAATTTAAATAATTAATTCATATATTATTAATGTTGAAAATACTTTTTGCTGTGTAATATTTTTGTGGATACCATTAATTTATATATTTATTAATTTATTAAGAATATAAATATTTTTCCATTATTAATTTTCCATTATTATTCCATTATATGTTGTGTTATACGGTTATGTTTAAAACGTATAATAATTAATATATATATATATACATATATACACATATATATATATATATATATATATATATATATACACACACATATATACACATATATATATATATATATATATATATATATATTTAATATTTAAAAGTGTGGGGCAAGTAATATTTTTAGTAATATTTAATTAATATTGTTAATAATAATGATAATATTTTATAATAATATTTATTTAATAATAATAATAATAATAATAATAATAATAATACCAATTTAGAAAGGACACAGTACATTGATCAAAACTGACAATAAACACAATAATAATGTTACTTTTTTTTAAAATTTCAAATAAATATTGTTCCTTGAACTTTTTATTAATTAAAAAAAAAAAATCTTAAAATATTGCATTTTTGTTTCCATACAAATATTAGGCAGCAAAAACAGTTCTCAACATTGATAATAATAAGATTGATTATTAATTATTAAGCACCAATAATTACTGACAACAATTAAGCACCTAATCAGCATATTATAATGAAATATTAAATATATTCAAATACAAAACAGTTATTTTAATTTGTAATAATGTTTCACAATAGCATCGCTTTTACTTTATTTTTGGTCAAAAATAAGAGACTTCTTTCAAAAACAATCTTAATTAATTCAAACCTTTGTCTGGTATGGTACAGTAAACAGAGCCAAAACAATAAGCCAAGAAAGCAAAGAAACATTTACAGGATATTTTAAATAACGTCATCTTCAGGAAGAAATCTAGTGGTTAATTGTGTTAATTGATGACAAGCATCTTGAGGAGAGGAGCTAGTACGTTTACATCTTAAGTGAATCGCATGCGGTAAATTCGTCCATGCTGCGGCTTTCTCGGCGAACGATCATCGGTATTACAACTGACCTTATTCAGACATGTGAACTCATCCGGGCAAAGCTCAATTGTGATATGAACAGTGTTTTCATCAGCACATGCATCAACCCTGAGAGCCTTATATGAAGCATCCTCTAAAACCTTAGTGCACGCAGACCTCAACTGGGAAAGCAATTGAGCAGAATCACCAGAATTACTTTTAGCGAGCACAGGCTCTTCTAAACATCCAGAAGCGTTCAGTGGTCGAGCAGGTTCCTCAATAATCACCCAGTTTTCCTCATCTACATTTGCTGATCCATTAAAATCGGAAGCCAAAGGAGTGATTTCTTCTTCAGCGATCAATGCTTGTTCCACAGATGTTGTTAATGGTTGCTCTGCGATGACCAATATCTCCTTAAACTTGTTCCTTTGAAGTTCTTCAGACTCTTCTGCATCAAGGCTTTCTTGTTCCTGAGTGATCTGTAAGATTTCCTCAACAATATCTGCAATTTCTTCAGCAACCAGCAACGGCTCTTCAGCTCCAACGACTGGTTCCTCAACTTTGACAGTATCCACTGCTAATTTGACATCTGAAGACACACTATCAGCCTCATCGGCTACTTTCGTCAGTACATCATTGAGCTCGTTCTCACATGCTTGCTCCTTCTCATCCGATATAATGCTTTCAACCAGTTGTATAAGCTCTTCATCTTCTTTCAAGGCCTTTTCCGCATCTTCCGTCTTAGGTTCTTCATCTTCTGCAACCTTAGCGTCAACTTGTGCTTCTTCAGACTTCAGATGTCCTATATGTATCTCACTGGGTTTTCTTTTAACTGGCTCTCCAGCTATTAGTTCTTCTGGAACAGCTACTGCTTCTTGTATAGCAGGCAAATCTGGGAGGATCTCATCCGTTTTTGAGAACCTCTTTGTCAATACACTCGAATTTACGGGTTGCACGGGAATGGCGTCGACCAATTGCAATTTGATCTTCTCCGCAACTTCCTCAAGAATCTCCTTTTGGTTTGCATTAATGAAGATTTTGTCCTTTTGGAACGAGAAATTGGTAAATGTGAATAAGAATGCACTACGTTTGTGATTTATGAGGATTTGTTGTTACCTGGTAGATGCTCGGCAGAATACTGCAGGTATCTATCCAAAAATAATCATCGGCTAAAGCAGAATTTGATTGCAACACGTTCTAAAATTGTACTAAAGCATTCTTGATTTTATTATGAATGAACAATGGCGTTTTAGTGCCACGTTAAAAAAATAAATAAATAAATAAAAAAATTAGTAAATAAAGGTGCAATATTTCTAGAATAAAGTTGCAATATTTTGAGAATATTGTTGAAATGTTTTGAGATTAAAGTCAAAACTATGAGACTAAAGTCGAAATGTTTTGAGAATAAATGTGAAAAATTTTGAGAATAAGTCAAAAAAATTTCAGAATAAAGTCAATGTTTCGAGAATAAAATCGAAATGTTTCGAGACTAAAGTCAAAATGTTTTAAGAATAAAGAAAAAAATTGAGATTAAAGTAATGTTTTTAAGAATAAATTCAAAACGTTTAGAATAAAGTCGAAATGTTGAGAATAAAGTTTAAATGTTTTAAAAATAAAGTTGAAATTACAAGAGTAAAGTTGAAAAATTTCAAGAATAATGTTGAAACATTTAGAGAATAGTCGAAATGTTTCAAGAACAAATTCTAAATGTTTTGAAATTAAAGTTGAAATGTTTCGAGAATAAAGTAAAAATTTTTGGAAAAAAAGTCTAAATGTTTAGAGAATAAAGTTGAAATTATGAGAATAAGTCAAAATGTTTCGTGAATAAAGTCAAAAGGTTTTGAAAATAGTTGAAATTACAAGAGTAAAGTTGAACAATTTCAAGAACAAAGTTTAAATGTTTCGAGAATAAAGTAGAAAGTACAAGAGTAAAGTTGAAAAATTTTCAAAAATAAAGTCGAAACATTTCAAAAATAAAGTCGAAATATTTCGAGAATAAAGTCGAAATATTTCGAGAATAAAGTCGAAATGTTTCAAGAATAAAGTTGAAATGTTTTGAGAATAAAGTCGAAATTAATTAAATTGTGGCAATTAAAGTTATAATATTTTGAGAGTATAGCCTGCGCATGCAGATGGCTTGGATTGGGAGCACCGGAAGTTGTTGCCAGGCCACCGAAATTTATTTGAATACACCTGAGATTATTAGCAGAAATCATACAATGTGCCATACTCGCAGGGACATGCTTGGAAATAATATTTCACATCATCGATTGCATTCATTAGGCCTATTTGTAGTGCACCAGCCACCTAATAATAGCAATAAGCTTTGTGCTTTTGGTACTTTTAATATAATAGTCTCAGCTTTCAAAATCTGTCAGTGTTATAGTGAAATACAAACAGTGTGTCTTGCAATAATGTGTTTTTCACGCTCTTTAATGTTTCGGGACAGATCGCTGCATTCATGTGAATCAATCATCTTTACGATTACAACGAAACATTTGTTTCATTAAATTATACTGTTTTCTTTGTGAAAATTCCACAGAAACATCTGTGGCATCCTATCTTTCATTCCTCATATGTATTTAATTACAAAATAAACAATAAAACAATAAAACGTTATAAAGGTTCAAGTGAACTCCAACTATTGACAAGCTGTCATATTTAAAAAAAAAAAAAACTTATTATACGAACATATTTAAAGGGGTCATCGGATGCCCATTTTCCACAAGTTGATATAACTCTTTAGGGTCTTAATGAAAAGTCTATAACACACTTTGGTTAAAATTTCTCAATGGTAGTGTAAAAAACACCTTTTGTACCTTACCAAAATCAGCTCTGCAAAAATCATTCTCTTCTGGTCGAGGCCGCTTTAAATGTTGATGAGCTCTGCTCGCCCCGCCCCTCTCTTCTCTGCCCTCTCTTGACTTTATTCTCGTAATTTCAACTTTATTATCATAATTTCGACTTTATTCTTGAAATATTATTACTTTAATATCAGAACAGTTTGACTTCAAGCTCAAAATTTGGACTTTATTCTCGAAACATTTCGACTTTATTGAAACATTTCGACTTTATTCTCGTAATCTTAGATTTTCTTTTTAACATGGTACTAAAACGTTGTGTGAATGTGCCTCAAGATTTTTTTACTATTTTTTACTACATTTTACAAGACTAAATCATTTTTCTGTCCACACTAAGAGCAAAAATGCTGTGCAGTGAGACTAATCATAGCCAATCAGAAATATCTGAAGTCTAAAATACAGACGTTTTACTATGGACAAGGGAAAAATTGAGTAGCAGGAAAAATAGTTCAACCAAAAATGAAAATGTACTTAACCTCATCCACATTTTGGATAGTTTGATGCTGTTTCTTCATTGTAACTTGTTAGAGAAATGTAGCATCACTTGCTCACCGATGGATCCTCTGTAGTGAATGGGTGCCGTCAGAATGAGAGTCCAAACAGCTGATAAAAACATCACAATAATCCACAAGTAATCCACACCACTCCAGTCCATCAATTATCATCTTGTGAAGCCAAAAGCTGTGTGTTTGTAAGAAACAAATCCATCATTAAAACGTTTTTGACTTCAAACCATTGCTTCTGGCCAAAATGTGAGTCCATAATCCAATAACGCTTCCTCTCACATAAAAATTCACTAATACATTTAGACTTTTTGGCTCTTTTGGCTTGTAATTAGTGCTTGATCTATGCATATTTCTCTCCTGATTCAGACAAAGAAAACATTTTCACTGGAGAAAGCAATATTATGGATAGAGGACTCATATTTTAGTTAGAAGAAATGATTTAAATACATTTAAATTATGTTTTAAGATAAAAACGTCTTGATGGATTTGTTTCTTACAAGTACACAGCTTTTTGTTACACAAGATGTCAACTGATGGACTGGAGTGGTGTGGATTACTTGTGGATTATTGTGATGTTTTTATCAGCTGTTTGGACTCTCATTCTGACGGCACCCATTCACTGCAGAGGATCCATTCCTGAGCAAGTGACATAATGCTACATCTCATCAAATCTGATGAAGAAACAAACTCATCTACATCTTGGATGGCCAGAGGGCGAGTACATTTTCAGTTTTGCAACTTGTACTTACAGGCTGCACGTCATTTTTCAGATCCAACGTTTTGGCCAGTGCGTCAACTGCATCGTCGCTTTCTGCTGCAGGTTTCACGGGTTCGCTCTTCTTTTTAAACATTTTAAGGAAGCCGGACACCTCATCTCCACTAGGCTTTGGGGCTTTTTTAGGTGGTTCTGGATCTGTTGCGACTGTCGTTTTTGGCTCAGGTGTCGTTTCCACATGTGCAGGTCCATTGGCTTTACTGCAGTCTACCTCCTCTTTTTCTGGTGGTTTTGGTTGATCTGTGACAGGCGCTGGCGGGGTTTCACTCTTTTGCTCCACTGGTGCTTTTTTGATAATCTCTATATCAAGGTAAACAAAAGAAATTATGTATGCAATACACAGGAACCATAATATATACTGCCTTCAGCTATCACTATGATAATCTTTTTGACCAGTCATAAATCATAACACACACCCACTTCTTATATACACTTTTGAGGTTACAGCCAAAATAACAGAGCAGAACAAAAACTGTGCAATACCTATGCAATTGCATACTTGCATAAAGTGCATTTCTGGCCTTATTTCTATATGCATCGTACAACTTTCATTGTCTCATAATATGTGCATGAACATATGCATGCATATGCATTCTATGGGATATATATCAACAACATTTATCTATCAAAAAGCATGGAAAATGTGCGTGCGACTGCTTTTTGTTTCCATAAAGGCTTTGTGAAAGTGTTAGCAACAACAAAATAGCAATGCACACAAAATGCAAATTAAACATTGCTTTATCCACCACACATCTGACTACAACACCCAAAGTTTATACAGAGCTTTGAGTCATGTTCTCAATTGTTGGCTGACTAAGTTAATCCAAACAATGTAAAAGCCTGCTAGTCACCTTAATGATACTGATGTTGTAGAGCCTTACTCTTGTAGATGAAATTACGAGGGGAGATGCATTTAGTCGCATGAAAAAAATAACTGTGCAGTATATTGTATACATACCAGGTTCAGTTTCTGGAGCTGGTACTGCATGTCCATTCAGTTCTCCATTTTGGACTTTTTTCTCTGTGTTTACCTGGTAAATGATTTGCACGGTTAGTTTCATGATCTTTTGTTATTTTACATTTTGTTCTTTGGTTTAAATCTGTGTTATTTTAGTATTATTGAGATGCTATTATAGTTTATATTTTGAATAAGTCTTTTTTTTTTTTTTTTTTTTTTTGTATTTTCTAAAGCAGAAAAATTCTTTTTTAAAATAAAAAAACACATGTAAATATATATACATATATATACATATATATAAAACATGTATATATAATTCGTATGAATTTTAATTAATTTTTATTCCAGTTTTAGTTTGAATTTAAAATTTTACTTAAAGTTAAACTAAATGTTGCTTTGGATACTAGCTAATTTAAAATAAGTTTAGGTTTTTAAAAATTTAATTTCAGTTCTTTTTTTTATTTCAAGTAACAAAAATTATTTTTCTGGTTTTATTTTTTGCTAACTAAAACAACCCTGTGCAGTTGTCTCAGTAAACATAACACTATCACATGATCGTCTTTAGCAGAGAAAGTATCAAAAGAAAAAACTAAAATATTTACGTTTCTAATTGAATAATTACACTGGAAAGAGTGTTATAATAATTTATAATGAATAATTTATAATCTGCCTTTATGAATAACAATTTCACACAAATATCTACCAAAACGAACACAAAACGAAAGACATAAAATTACTTGCTACACTGAAAACATTTGCTTTTATCAAGCTAATTTACATAGTCAATGTACAAACATTATCAATAAACAAACATATTCATGATATTGCTAAAACGGCAGACAATAAGTGTTATAAAATACTTTAAAAAAATATTAATGATGCAAAATAAAGCTATATTAGTAAAAAGTAATTAAAAAAAAAAAAAAAAAAAAAAAAAACTCACCTTCTGCCGTTTTTTCTGAGTTGAATGCTCGTTTCCCATTTTCGCTTCAAGTCAGCAACTAAATATCGGCATTGACGTTAAAAATAGTTATTACAATGAAAATATGCACAAAATAATTGTTCAAAAGCCTGTTACAAGAGTTAAATTCAATCATATCACTCAAAGTCCCATTAGGAAACACTACTGATCGCTGCAGGGTGGAGTAGATTATGGCTTGTTTTTGTAAAGTCTTTAGGTTCAATCCCATGCAGGAATCATAATTAAATAACAAAAAATATTTCCAATCATTATTAAACATACAGACCATTGCATATACTGATTTAAAATTTACAAAAATATTTATATTTACCTTTTCACTGTTGTGCCCCAAACTGGTATTTAAAGTCTGTGTACAGTTTCCAAAGCTCGATTAAAGTAATCTTCAGCAGTCTGCTGTCTGTCAGCCCGCGTGTGTACACATATACCTGTCCTATAAGAGGGTGGGGCTCAAAATGCATTATCTTAAGGTACTTCTGAGACAAAAGTGTGGATGAGACCTGGTCTGTGAGCCTATTAGCACTGATGAACTCATGTTCTTGTCCTATTGTTTCACACTGATGAGTTATTCCACCTAAATAAAGGTGATATGATTATCACACGCATCAAAGATAAGGCATCAGACGGCATCTACTCAAAACACTGAAGCAGAGAAAGTGCCAGGCTGATCTGAGAACAGCTCACGTGGGCCAGCCTGTTTTGTAGGTGTGGTTGAGCCCAAACAGGATGTGTGTAGAGGATACATAGCTGAAGTTTATTTGCGCAGTGTGACTCTCATCCAGGGCTTGAGTACAGAGTACATGACAGGCTTACCAGTCTAAGCCTTTATTTATTTAATGATTGCTCACCTGCAGAATACATGGGAAGGAACATGAAATACACTTGAGTGATGTGAAAAATGAGGCGTGCTACTCTTTTGAACTTTCTATGCATGAAAGAATCCAGTTTCCACAAAAATATAAAGCAGCACAACTGATTTCAATATTGATCATAATCAGAAATGTTTCTCGAGCAGCAAATCAGCATATTAGAATGATTTCTGAAGGATCATGTGACACTAAAGACTGGTGAAATGATGCTGAAAATTCAGCTTTGGTCCCAGGAATAAACTACATTAAAGAAAACAGTATATTCAAATAAAGAACAGCTATTTTAAATTGTATGTATATGATGAAAATCAAATAAATGGAGCCTTGGTGAGCATTAAAATGTCTGAAAGGTACTGTAAGTTGTCTTAAATTAATATCAATGTCAGAAAGACGATCATATTCTGCAGCATGATTTGAAATGTTTCAAATGTTACTTTAAATTCTAAATTTGAGTTTTTATTAATATTTTGAATCATTTTCATTTTAGTTCATTTTATTTTGCGTAGCAATTAAATAAAATTAATAGCTTTTTTCTATTATAGTTTAAAAAAGTAAAAAAGTAATAGTTAAAAAATCTATTTTGTTTTAAATGTTATTTGAATTCAGTCAACATTTATTTTATTTTATTTTATTTTATTTTATTTTATTTTATTTTATTTTATTTTATCTTATCTTATCCTGTTCAGGACATCACTGCAGATTCATTAACCGGGCTATTTGATTTTTACAGCCAGTTAAACTCATCAGTTTAAGCTTATCATTAAACATAAATAGATTTTTTTTTTTTTTTAAGTTAAAGCTTTAGTTATTTTAAAATAAAAAATAAAATAAATTAAATTAATAGTTTAAATAAAGGTAAGAGTAAAAAAACTATTTTGATTTATATATTTATTGATTTATTTTATTTAAATACAGTCAATATATTTTATTTTATTTTATTTTATTATTTTACCCTGTTCTTTACCCTGTTTTTTTTAGGTTTATTATTATTATTATTATTTTAGTTAAAGCTTTTGTTATTTTAAAATAAAATAAAATAATAAAATAAAATAAATTAATAGTTGAAATAAGGTTAATAGTAAAAAAAATGTATATTTTGATTTATATTTATTGATTTTATTTCATTTCATTTTACCCTGTTCTGGACTTCATTACGGATTTATTAACCAGGCTATTTGATATTTACAGCCAGTTAAACTGATCAGTTTAAGCTCATCATCAAACATAAAAGGATTTGGTTCATTTGTTTGAGTGTCGTGATGAACCCTAGTTTTGATCATCAGCTTCAGATCATGAAATAAATCCTAAAGCAAATCTAAATACAAAGCATTTGTACAACGGACTGCTGTGGACTGTAGGACAGTAGTAGGCTTATGTTCAATAATAGGGAAACTTCATTTTGACTTCCAAGACAAATATTGATACATGAGATGCACTGCAATGATTCTTTTCTTGTTATTAGATAATTTGGAAAATATAGCAATACAAAAAAATACAGTCTTTGAAAGAGAAAAAAACAGACAGCAAATGTATGCAGGCTAACATAAAGTTGACTGTTCTCCCGCATTAATCTTGTGATGAAATATTGATGTTAAATACTATACATGTCATTGTGATCCCCTACTCATATTCATGACCCACCCTTTTTCTTGATTGTTTTAGCATAAATGATCAGTCTGCTTGACCTTTTTGATCTTTTCTCAACATAATATAATTCTTTTCATTGCATGACATGCATAAATACAGGCTAAATACATGCTGACCGTCTCCCACAGGCCCATTCAGGCCGTTTTAGTCATTCCCAATAAATGCAACTAGTTTGAGCTGAGGAATCTTCTCGCTTGGCCAAAACGTACTGTAAACTTTTTAATATTTCATTAAACGAATGTCAAACAGAACACTCCAGTATGTACAGCATTCAGTGTTTTCTATTCAACAGAAAGCATGACAACGAACAAAGGAGCAGATCAGCCGAGGGTGAGATTTTGTCATGTAAGCGCCGTTCATGGACACAGACTCACATTGTAAATGTACACACTGGGGGCGAAAAGCAAATTCCTGTGTGGTCACTGTGAACTTGATCTGCCACCATGAAAGGAATTCTTGCAACATGCTAAGAGCGAAAATCCTTGAAAAACCTCAAAGGCATTCCACTAAACCATCCGAATTCAAACTGAAAAGTTGCTATCATAGTTTTTTAAAATGAATGCATTAATATTTGTAATTGATACTCAAATATGCACATGTAAATTAAAGACGGCTATTAAAAACAATCATGCATGAATAGTTGTGTTGGGAAAAAAGTGGGAAATTGCATAGCATCCCAATATTTGTCTTTGGGTGGAACACTGTTTACAAAGAGGATGTTTAAGAAACCAGCACTAGCAACCACAGTGAGTTTGTTCAGTCAGGTTGTGTCCGCTGTCATTATGTTAACTAAATATTCAACAGCTTGCACCCTGTGGTGCAACTCTGTTTTACTTACCAGAAACACAATAGACGCTCACATGGCTATTCTGAAGCTGAAAGAGCTGGTTCACCCAAAAGTAAAGATTCTGTCTCCATCTTCTGTCATGCATTTCTTTAAAACATAAAAGAAGATATTTTGAGATGCCTTCAAGTACAGTTTTTCTGCTTAGCAATAAAAAGATCAGTCAAAATTGTAATGTTTTTAAAGAAGTTTCTTCTGCTCGCCAAGCCTGTATTTATTTGATCCAAAGCATAGCGAAAAGACTAAAATTTTGAAATATTTTTACTATTTAAAATAACTGATTTCTATTTTAATGTATTTTAAAATGTCATTTATTCCTGTGATTTCAAAGCTGAATTTTTAGCATCATTACTCCAGTCACATGATCCTTCAGAAATCATTCTAATATTTTGATTTAAAAACATTTGTTGTTATTATGTTGAAAACAGCTGAGTGTATATATATATATATATATATATATATATGGAATATTTTTGATGAATAGAAAGTTCAGAAGAACAGCATTTATCTGAAATGGAAATCTTTTGTAAATTATAAATGTTTTTATCATCACTTTTGATCCATTTAAAGCATCCTTACTAAATAAAAGTATTACTTTATATAATTTTTGTAATGTATTTTTATAATTAAAATGTATAAATAAATTATAAATGTATAATATTTTAAAAAATATATACTGACTCCAAGCTTTTGAATGGTATAGTGTATAAAGTTACAAAAGGTTGTAGCAATGCAGTTGAATGATATTTTGGAGACAAATTTCAATCAGGCTTTCGTAAAAATCATTCTACTGAAACTGCCCTAGTCAGGGTCTCTAATGACATTTTGATGGCCACAGATGCAGGTGAATGTTCCGTGTTGGTTATGTTAGATCTCAGTGCAGCGTTTGACACTGTGGATCACTGCACTTTGATTAATAGATTACAATCTTTAGTAGGTATCTCGGGATCAGCTCTGGATTGGTTTTCATCTTTTTCTGTATTTGTTGGATCCTTTATGTCTGATTCTGTTCCTTTGTCCTGTGGTATGCCACAAGGTTCTGTGCTTGGCCCTCTGTTGTTTAGCCTGTATATGCTTCCTTTTGGCAAGATTATTAACAGTTTTAAGATAATATCTTATCATCTATATGCTGATGACATTCAGCTATTTTAGACCTGACAGTCTAGATAAACTGTCAGTTCTGCAGGATTGTTTAGTCTTCATTAATAAATGGATGGCAAACAATTTTTTGCAACTCAATAAGGATAAAACTGAAATGATGATCTTTGCTCCTGACAATATTACACCTAAGATTAAGCAGGTTTTGGGGGTTTCAGCTACTTCAGATCATAGCGAAATAAGAAATCTAGGTGTCGTTTTGGATAGAGCCATATGTTTTAACAATCATGTAAAGTCTGTAGTTCGCTCATGTTTTTTCCATCTTAGGAACATTGCTCAGATTAGATCGGTGGTTTCAAGAAAAGAGATGGAGATGCTTGTTCATGCCTTCATCTCGTCACGATTGGACTATTGCAATGTTCTGTATACTTGTTTGAATAAGTCTTCTTTGGAGCGACTACAAGTTGTACAAGTTGAATGCAGCTGCAAGGCTTTTAACTGGTACCAGTAAGTGGTCTCATATAAGACCAGTACTCAAGGACCTTCACTGGCTTCCAGTTGAATTCAGAGTGCAGTTTAAAATTTTAGTTATCACTTATAGAGCCTTGCATGGTCAGGCACCTCTCTATATTCAGGATCTTTTACATAAACATTCACCGGGTCGGTTTTTAAGGTCTTCTGACCTGGACCTTTTAACTGTCCCTAGAACACGTCTTAAGACTAAAGGTGATCGTGCTTTTTGTTCTGTGGCACCGAGGCTTTGGAACTCTCTTCCATTAGCACTGAGAACTATGGGTTCTGTCAATTCTTTTAAAAAACACCTGAAGACGCATCTTTTTGGACTTGCTTTTAATTAACAGCAATGGTTGCCTGTTATTTTATTTCTGTGAAGATTGGTTTTGTTTGTTGTTTTATGGTAGATCTTATTGTATGCATGTTTGATCCGTTTTATTGACAGTTTGTAAAGCACTTTGTGACTCCTTGTCTGTGAAAGGTGCTATATAAATAAATTTTACTTACTTACTTACTTTTTATTTCAGATAAATGTGATCTTGGATCTTTCTATTCATCACAGAATCCTGAAAACATGTACTAGCTGTTTTAAATATTGATAATAATAATAAAAAGGTTTCTTGAACAGCAAATCAGCCTGTTAGAATGATTTCTAAAGGATTGTGGGACACTGAAGACTGGAGTAATGATGCTGAAAATTCAGCTTTGCATCACAGAAATAAATTATATTTTAAAATATATTCAAGTAGAAAGCGGTTACTTTAAATAGTAAAAATATTTCACAATATTATTGATTTTCCAGTATTTTAGATCAACTAAATGCAGGCTTAAATCTTACTGTTCAAAAACTTTTGACTGGTAGTGTATGGACAGTCATGGATTTCAAAATGACTAAAAAATACAATAGGAACAACCACTATAATAAATATAAACATCATTTAAAATGATCCAGACAAGTCAGTTGGCCAAGCTTAATGTATATGTTTTTTTTTCTTCATATGGCCACTTTTGGGCCTGTGGGTTTTTGGAAAGTAAACAAGTAGGCCTACAATAACATGTAATTGTTTAAATGTTTTTAAGATGTCCATTCTTTATTTGTGGTTCTTTGACAAGGCTATACTGACAAGTGGAAATATCTGGTACATAAGAGTGTATATTTACTGGTTCAACTTCAAGTGTATTATGTCTATTTGGAAATAAATCTACTATCGTCCAGAAGATGTCAGTAATTGTTTTGAAAATCCTGATCACAACGAAAACTACGGGTAATTTCAAGAAAACCGCAATGCAAAACTCATGCACTCAAGTCAGTTATTAAAGTCAAGCAATGTCTTTAATTCTCCCTCTGACAAAAGCACCAGATTTTTGAAACGGCAACAGAACCAGGCCCAAACTTATGAATACCCACGTGCTCCATTCCGCCGCCGCTGCTCACGCGCGTGCACGCAGCACGTTTCCCGTTCAAGATGGCAGCCACCATGAAGAAAGGAGTGGTAAGCGTTCAAATAAAAGGCTTTCTGTCTAGATCAACGTCGTATTTTTTGGCGTGCTTAGTAAGCTGTAAGTGGTGCTGAAACATGTAAAACAGTGCACGAATGAGAAAGTTGAGCGACTCTAGAGAGTATTTGTTTTCACTGATTTTGAGAGCAGCTAAATGGCTAACGTCACATTATTCGTGATTTTCTGGCATTGACATTTAGTTCTTATTTACATTTACGTTCATGTAAATGTTAATGATTTTATGAAAATAAGAGGGATCATACAAAATGCATGTTATTGTTTATTTAGTACTGACCCGAATAAGATATTTCACATAAAAGACGTTTTAAAATAATAGTTGAATTTACAAAAGAGTTTACATATGCTTGATTCTTAATACTGTGTTGTTACCTGAATGATCCACAGCTGTTTTTTTGTTTGTTTTTGTTTTTTTAATGATAGTTTATCATGAGTCCTTTGTTTGCCCTGAACAGAACTTTTTTGTGTATTTTTGTGTATTTTAACCCTTTCCAACAATGACTGTATGATTTTGAGATCCATGTTTTCACACTGAGAACAACTGAGGGACTCATATGCAACTATTACAGAAGGTTCAAACGCTCACTGATGCTACGGAAGGAAACACGATGCATTAAGAGCAAGGGGGTGAAAACTTTTGAACAGAATGAAGATGTGTACATTTTTCTAATTTTGCTTAAATACCATATTTTTTCATTTCATACTTACATGTTTCCCAGAAGACAAAATAAGTTAAACTTATATATATATATATATATATATGTGTGTGTGTATGTGTGTGTGTGTGTGTGTGTGTGTGTGTGTATATATATATATATATATATATATATATATATATATATATATATATATATATATATTGTTGGGGGTAACGCAAGTTACGTAATAATAATACTTTTTTCAAGTAACTAGTAAAGTAGCGCATTACTTTTGAGTTTCTAAGGAAATATCTGAGTTACTTCTTCAAATAAGTAACGCCAGTTACTTTTTTCCCCATTTATTGATTGTCAAGTCTCCTGTCGGGAAATTGGGAGTAAACATGTTACTGTATTCTAGACTAAATGTGAACATGCATTAATTCATCTCACTCACAAAAAAACAGATTCAGTATTCCTCAAAATGAATAAAAACAGTGAAATTCAAATCAGAATATGACGCAAACCTGCAATAATTAAATATGTTAAATAAAACAAATATTCTTTATGCATTTAATACCATTTCATTATCTGATGTCTTTGCTGCTGACCTGCGATGATCCAATTCAACCATACTAATAAGCAAAAATTACTTTAGACAAACTAACATTTGTGCTTAATTTTTTTTTTTTATAGCTAAAGTGTGATCTCCTGCATAAATGTACTTTTCTTTCAGCCTGAGGTGAATTCATTTCACTTTTGGTGTAAAAGGGCTTTTACATTAGCATTGTTTTATATTAAAAACAAAGAAGCCAGCCCTGCCCAGATTTTAAAAGTAACGCAAAAGTAACGTGACGCATTACTTTCCATAAAATAACTAAGTAACGTAATTAGTTACTTTTTCAGGGAGTAACGCAAAATTGTAATGCATTACTTTTAAAAGTAACTTTCCCCAACTCTGTGTATATATATATATATATATATATATATAATGTATAAAATTAATAAACAACATGCAATTTGTATGATCTCTTATTTTGGTAAAACAATTAACATTTTGCAGATTCTGCAAGGTGTATGTAAACTTTTGACTTCAATTGTATATCATAACATTTGAACATAGTTCTGAGTTTCCTAACTCTAAAGTAATATTTTAAAACACTGCATATGTTTACAGACACGGTATATGAACAGAATTATTCCATGGCATTATTTGAGTTTTATATATTTTTCTTGTAACTTACAGTGTATATTTTAGAGGAAATGGGTTTGTTTATATTGGAATAAATGCATTGTTTTAATTAAAAATCACTCAAATCAAAACAGGCAGCTGAAGATGTCAATGTAACATTTGAGGACCAGCAAAAGATCAACAAGTTTGCCAGGAATACAAATCGGATGTCTGAACTTAAAGATGAAATTGAAGCCAAAAAGGTAAATAATTGGTTTGATTTGTATACATTTTGGGTTGCATTTTGTTCAGGCAGATGCTGATCAAATCCTTTTTTTTTTTTTGTAGAAATCCTTACAGAATCTAGAAGATGCCAGCGATGACCTCATGATGTGTGAGGACGATGCAATGCTGATCCCGTATCAGATCGGAGACGTGTTCATCAGTCACTCTCAAGAAGAGACACAGGAAATGCTGGAGGCAGCAAAGGTGACGTGACTTGTAACAAACCATATTTTATTCTCTTTTTGAATTAACAGCTAGCAGGAGTCCAGGATATGTCAAAATAAGAGTCCTGGAGTGTTTCAGGCTTTTACATAAAACATTAAAAGTCTTGTATTATAGATAAAGTGTTTTTTTTTTCCTTTTTTGCATTTTTTCCCCGTTTAATATTGATATTTTGGTTACACACTTTATCTGTCATTTTATTAAACGTAAACGTAAAATGGGCTGCCCCATTAGATTATACATTATTCATTATATAGATTTTACTAGTAAGTTGCTGCAAATCGAGTACAAAGCGACCTACTGCAAAACCATCAAGGATCTTGTTATTGGAGAACTGATAATAAAAACTAAAAAATGATTAGATATATTTGTCACAGAGTTTTCAAATGTATAAAAAAGATTTTTTCAAAAGTTTTAAGCATTTTTTGCTTTGCAGATTTCCAATTTGCACTTGTGTTTCTTGCTTGCTGAGTGTTTGTTTTTGTTTTCATACTTATATTCTGGTGTCCACAGGAAGCCCTGCAGGATGAGATCAAAGCGCTGGAGGGTCGTGTTACATCTATACAGGAGGTCCTTGGAGATTTGAAGGTTCAATTATATGCCAAGTTTGGAAACAACATCAATCTAGAGGCAGATGAGAGCTGAGACCTTAAGCATGTGGACTTGACCTTATAGACTGTCAGTCTCCAACAGGATATAGCATTTCTACTCTGACAACAAGTTCTCGCCCTGTTTACTCCAGTGATGTTTGTTGCATTTCACATGTCCTTGTGTGTAGTGAATTATTTGAGCTGTTGCATACAGGTGGATTTGGGGCCGGCTGGATGAAGCTTCCAGTAAGAGGAAATAAGAGGCACTGATGTTAAAATAAAAAAGCAAAATATTTACATTGTTTCCTTCTGTTTCTTATTATTGGCACAATTATGTAGGCTTAAAGTAGTGGGTAAATTTAATGGTAAATTGGGTAAATCTGGTAACAGAAAGGTTGCAGGTTTTAATCTTAAAATTTACACCATCATTCAAAACAAAGGTTGTTATTTTTTTTAAAGAAATTAAATACTTTTTTTCCAAAAAGGATGCATTAAATTAATTGTAAGTGACAGTAAAAAGCAGCACAACTGTTTCAAACGTTGATCAGATATGTTTTTTAAGCAGCAAATCAGCATATTAGAGTGATTTCTGAAGGATCATGTGACTCTGATAACTGGAGTAATGATGCTGACAATTCAGCTTTGATCACAGGAATAAATTACATTTTACAATATATTCAAATAGAAATTGTAGTAATTTTTCATAATGTTTACGGTATTTTTGATTAAATAAATGCTACCTTGAGCATAAGAGACTTCTTTCAAAAAAACACACACATACATACACACACACATATATATATATATATATATATATATATATGTATATGTATATGTATGTGTATATATACAGGGGTTGGACAGTGAAACTGAAACACCTGGGTTTAGACCACAATTAGTATGGTGTTTGGCCTCCTTTTGCAGCCAATACAGCATTATTTCATCTTGGGAATGACAAATACAAGTCCTGCACAGTAGCCAGAAGGATTTTGAGCCATTCCTTTCGCAGAACAGTGGCCAGGTCACTATGTGATGTTGGTGTATGAAAACATTTCCTGACTCACTCCTCCAAAACACCCCAAAGTGGCTCAATAATATTCAGATCTGGTGACTGTGCAGGCCATGGGAGATGTTTAACTTTACTTTCATGTTCATCAAATCACTCTTGTCACCAGTCTTGCTGTGTGTATTGGTGCATTATCATCCTAATACACGGCACCACCTTCAGGGTACAATGTTTGAGCTATTGGGTGCACAAAGTCAACCTTCACACTCTGCTCTTATTGGTGGAATGTGCGATCAGTAAAGACTGGCCACCAGGCTGCATAAATATAGCCATGAAACCTCCAACACTATATTGGCCAGTGTTTCAGTTTCATTGTCCAACCCCTGTATATATCTACTGCCGTTCAAAAGTTTGGGATCAGTAAGATTTATAATGCTTTTTAAAGAAGTCTTATGCTCAACAAAACTCCATTTATGTGGTCAAAAATAGAGAAATAAAAAGTAATATTATGAAATAATATTGCAGTTTAAAATAACAGTTCTCTATGTTAATATACTTGAAAATATAATTTCAGATCTAGATTTATTTGATTAAAAATACAGAAAAAACTGTAATGTTGTGAAATATTATTGCGATTTAAAATAGTGGTTTTCTATTTTAATGTACTGTAAAATAGAATTTATTCCTGTAAACAAATGCTGAATTTTCATCAGCCATTCCTCCAGCCTTCAGTGTCACATGATCCTTCAGAAATCAATCTAATATGCTAATTTATTATCAATGTTACAAACAGCTGTGGTGCTCAATATTTTTTTGGAACCTGTGATACTTTTTTCAGGGTTAAAAAGAACAGCATTTATTGAACTTTATTCTTTACTATCGTTTTTTATCAATTTAACACATCCTTACTGAATAAAAGTATTAATTTCTTTCAAAGAAAAAAAAAAGTTGAAATAAATGCTTTTTTTTAAAAAACATTTTATTCATCAAAAAATCTTGAAAAAGAATCACAAGTTCCCAAGAAAAGATCAACCAGTACAACTGTTTCCAACACTAAAAACAAATCAGCATATTAGAATGATTTCTGAAGGATCATATGACACTGAAGACTGGAGTAATGACGCTGAAAATTCAGCTTTTGTTTACAGGAATAAATTCTATTTTAAAGTACATTGAAACAGAAAACCACTATTTTAAATCGCAATAATATTTCACAGTATTACAGTTTTTTTCTGTATTTTTAATTAAATAAATATAGCCTTGATGAGCAAAAAACATTAAAAAACATTTTAAATGAAGTTAATATCTGAAATTTTTGGATACATTCAATACAGTTTACAAATTATAATTGAAAGGAGTAAACATTCAGTGTGAGCACTAGAATGGTGTTATGATAGAACAGATATGCCAATGGCAATTGTTTTTATTTGACTAATTTTATAGGTTTTTAAGATAAATGTTTGTATTTACCCACAGGCCCCAGCGAGGATCGAACTCGCGACCCCTGGTTTACAAGACCAGTGCTCTAACCACTGAGCTATGGAGCCAGCTGATGCTCACTGCTCCTTTGTTTTCTATTTCAAATGACTTATAGACACTTTATGCAAATCACCAGCAATTTACAAGTGGCTTAAAGGAACAGTACACCCAAAAATGAATTTTTGCTAAAAATGTACTCACCCTCAGGCCATCCAAGTTGTAGATGAGTTTGTTTCTTCATCAGATTTGGAGAAATGTAGCATCACATCACTTGCTCAGCAATGAATTCTTTGCAGCGAATGGGTGCCGTCAGAATGAGAGTCCAAACAGCTGATAAAAACGAAATAATATTCATCATCTTGAGGCCTGAAGGTTTCAGCAAATTATTTTTTTTGTGTGAACTATTCCTTTGACCAACTCTTTTAAGTGTTTCAACCCTTATATAGGCCTAATAGAAACTCTGAGCTGTTAACAAAGGACACAAATTGTCAGAAGCATTCAGAAGGTTTCCAAAAAGCCTTGATTTTATCTCAAAATCAGAAATGAATAACAAGTTATTTACATGTGGTATTGATTTTCAGCAGGGCTTTGAAAAATCATTGTGCATTAAAAAGCCACAACCCTCATGCATAATTTGTACAAGATATCATATTTAATCGCATAGTTTATTCTACTGAGCAAGACGTATAATTATTACTCTGTGTAACTGCATCATTACAGGGTAAACATCGTCACTACATGGTGTCTGAAGCGTGCTAATTGGCCTAGGAGAAGTGAGTGCTGAATTCCAGCTGTCGTGATTTCTTCATCTGCATAATCAAATGCTGGTCTGGTCCTGCTGGAGCAGCCGTGATTGTACTGGCCTAATTAAAGGGAGCGTGTGAGTGTGGCCGGCTGCAGCTAATAAAATGGCAGATAAATAAATGGAGTTAGAGGCTCTGGCGGACGACCTCTGGAGGATCCACATCTCAATTAACAAGTTCCTCTGCCCTGTGGGCATAAAGAGAAGCTCCGCCCACTCTCATGCATTAAGTGCAGCCTGAAAATGAGGAGATCAGGGATCTTATTTCCCACACAAACTCTTCTTCCTTCACTTCCTTCTTCCCTTTTTTCCACTTATATCCATTCTTTCTTCACCCTTCATTCTTTCCTTGCTTTCTCCCTTCATTCTTATTTGCATTCGTTCCCATCTTTCTTAATTTCATTCCTTCCTGTGCCTTCTTTTTCTTTTTTATACGTCTACTCTCTGTTCACCCTTTCTTTCTTGCTTAATTTCCTATTCCTTTCTTCCTTCATTTTCTTCATTTTCTTTCTTTCTGCTTTTATTCCATCCATCAGTCCATCCTTCCTTTCCTTTCTTTATTATGTTCATATCCTTTCTTCCTTCATTTTCTTGTTTCCTTTTTCCTTAATTTTCCTTCTTTCTGCTTTCTTTTCCTTCCCTTTTCTCATCCATCCTTTCTTCCTTCTCTTTATTTCTTCATTTTCCTTTTGTGTCTTTTCTTCCTTCATTTTTTTCTAATTTTATTTCTTCCTTTCTACTTATATCACCTTTTCTTTTGTTCTTTTTCTCTTTCTTTCTTTCGTACATTCCTTCTCTTTTTCATTCCCTTTCTCCCTTCACCTTTTCATTTCTTCCTTTCTACTTTTATCACCTTTTCTTTTGTTCTTTTTCTCTTTCTTTCTTTCGTACATTCCTTCTCTTTTTCATTCCCTTTCTCCCTTCACCTTTTCATTTCTTCCTTTCTACTTTTATCACCTTTTCTTTTGTTCTTTTTCTCTTTCCTTCCTTCTTTTTCTTCCTTTTTCTTTCTTCCTTTCTTACATTCCTTCGCCTTTTCATTTCTTCCTTTCTACTTTTATCACCTTTTCTTTTGTTCTTTTTCTTTCTTTCCCTTTCTTTCCCTTCCTTTTTCTATTTTCCTTTCTTACATTCCTTCGCTTTTTCATTCCCTTTCTTCTTTCGCCTTTTCATTTCTTCCTTTCTACTTTCATCACCTTTTCTTTTGTTCTTTTTCTTTCTTACTTACTTACATTCCTTCGCTTTTTCATTCCCAATGAAGGATCGGACGATCCTCAAATGCAAACTGTGTGTGGTTTGCCTCAGAGCAATCATACATATGTGTTGTGTTTTGCTTTCTTTTTACTGTATATATTCTTCATTCATTTATAATCATTAATCATTTAATAATTTTATTATTCCATTTAATCATTATATTCATTTCTGACAGGATCTGGCATCCGGGGCTGGATCTTATTTGTCTAGGCATGGGGACAGCAATCTAACACCCTTCTTCCTATGCCTTTTCATTTCTTCCTTTCTTTCATCACCTTTTCTTTTGTTCTTTTTCCCTTTTTTTTTGCTCTTCTTTCTTTTTCTTTCTTCTTTACATTCCTTCGCTTTTTCATTCCCTTTCTTCCCTTCTTCCTTCCCCTTTTCATTTCTTCCTTTTTACTTTCATCACCTTTTCTTACATTCTTTTTCTTTCTTTCTGTCTTTCCCTTTTTCTCCTTTCTTCCTCTTTTCATTTTCTTCCTTTCTATTTTCACCACCTTCTTTCTTTCTTGAACCTACTTTCCCTCCTGTATCCCGTCTTTAATTATTCTTAAGTGCTTTTTAAGTATGTGTTAGTTTCAGTAAACACTCGGTGTAGCTGCCAGACGCTGAGCTGTTGTTATGAGTATCCACTTTAAACCAACTGTGTTTAACTCAAGACTGTTTCTTATTTGTGCAACTAGATTTTTCTTCGCTCTTTAGATATGAACTAAATGTATGTTTCTTAATGAGAACGGATTTGGAGAAATGAGGCATTACATTACTTGTTCACCAGTGGATCCTCTGCAGTGAATGGGTGCCGCCAGAATGAGAGTCCAAACAGGTGATTAAAAAAAATCTACAATAATCCACTAGTAATCCACATGACTACAGTCTATCAATTAATAAAGGAAAAAGCTGTTATAAGAAACAAATCCATCATTAAGATGTTTTTCACTTCAAACTGTTGCTTCTGGCTAAAATATGAGTCCTTTATCCGTAATATAGCTTTCTCCTGTGAAAAAGTCGTCTCGTCTCAATCAGGAGAGAAATATGCACAGATCAAACACTGTTTACCAGCTAGAACAGCTGTTTGGATTCTCATTCTGATGGCACCCATTCACTGCGTAGGTAAGCAAGTGACAATGCCACATTTCTCCAAATCTGTTCCTATGAAGAAACAAACTTATCTACATTTTGGACAGCTTGAGGATGAGTACATTTACATGGGTGAACTATTCCTTTATTGTAACTCAACTGCTTTATATGCAGTAGTTAAGAATTAGCAATTACAAATTCTGCTGTAAGGTATGCTCCATATGTACAATCCATGGTTTGGAATGCACTTCCACAATGTTTCCACTAGGGGTCTCTGTTTCTCAAGTAATTCTGTTTTTGCCATTATATTTAGACACTTCCACCTGATGTTCATTTCAGAATGTCTATGGGGGTTACATTGAAAGGTCACTACCAGCAAATCAAGATTTCTGATTGAATCTCTCATTCTAACAAGCTGGCGAAAACGTGTCTTGTTTATACATTTTAATCACCACATAGTGTTATTGCCCACAAACAGATGGCAAACGCATGGCGCGTTGTGCCGCCCAAGGGAGAACAACCACAAATCTGTCTCCTGGTACGTTCTCCTTTCCTCTAGGGGGTTCATAGTCATTGCTCAATACCTCCCTGGAGCGCTATAAAACTGCACAGAGACATATCACACTTGCTCCTCTTTGTGTCAGAGGTAATCTCAATTGCCAAGGAACAAACATCACTAATTTTTAATGCTTTTTTATGCTGCATGCTGCTACTTGTGGATTATTTAGGAGCATAAGAATCCCCTGTCTGAAATTGCTGCGCTTTCCAACCGTTGCCTTCTATCCAAGTGCACTGTCTAGTATCTGGATATATTGCATTGCTCATTTTGAAATATGAAATAGACTTTTCCAATTCTTTTGAAATTCATATGCTCAGGTATAAGAAATATTTTGTGGAAGATATACTGCAGCAATCCATCTCAAAGCCCAAATCTGATAGGTTGCGTAATGAACTTCATCTTTTAAATATCTAATGCACTCAGCAGGGGTTTAAAGTCCTAGAGATCCATCTACCTGCAGAGTTTTTGCTGGAATTTCCTACTTTTCACTTGGAGAAAAAAAAAAAAAACAGTGCAACTGAATGTCACTTGAAATATTTCCAACCTGAAATGCATGGGAAAATCTACTGCTCTAATTTTTCTGCAATGCGGATGTGTCATGCACACAGCTAATTGACTTCTGAGCAAATAAAATGCATCAATGAGTCAAAGTTCCCATAAACACATGATAATAATAAAACCTGTTTAGCAAATGTTTGCAAAGACAGGTGTGTAAAACAGCACACCATCTTCTATGCTGATAACTGTACACCTGTCTAACAAATGCTAATGTTGAATTGCTTTGTTTATCCTCTGCAATTTAGTTGCTAAGAGACTTCTTTAAACAATCATCAAAAGATTTGCCAAGTAAACCGCTGTTTTGTTTCTACTAAGATATTGAGTACGAACCAAGGCTATAAAAATGTGTTTTACTCACGTTTAAATGTTTTAAAAACGTTTGCGATCATTAGTTTTGAACGTTCCCTCCAAAAACCACACCACATGAACGCGCACAGTCAAACTGCGAACAGGATGGGCGGAGATATGCAAATATATACGTTGACAGGCAGGTAGGACAACCTATCGTAGCTCTAGGACCGAGGACTATGATTGGACGATCTTCCACAGACGATATAAATACATTTAGACCACTTAAGATATAGGGATGTGAGGAGACTTTCAACCAGGACAACAAACAGTGTTTTTGAACCAAATCACCTAACTGTCTTTAATGAATTTAAACAGATGCTAAAACCAAATAAAATAGTTTGTTCAATGAACTAAAGGAAACCGCTTTCACACAATAGTGTGTTTTCAGGACGCGTCAACAATCGCAGTGCAGAACTTACACAATGCCACTGAACGAAACGTGCATATTTTGCTGATTATTGCTGCTGAAAATGCTCAATTATTGTCATCTTTTGGGCTATACTAATCGGTCAAACCCGGAAAAAAAATTTGGAGTATACTACTATAGAAGTTATAACACATCAAGGGGAAGAGTGCAAAAATGAGGAACAAAAGGCGTTCGTGGTTGGCCAAACTGAACCAGGATTTCCAGGGCAAGAATCTTGGCAACATTCAAGTTTGTTCTTATCATTTCCAGTCAGGTAGGAGAAATATTAGTCCAATATCTTAATTAATACTGCTCGTACATCAAATATTGTGCCCCTCCCTGCTTAAAGTCCTTCTCTATATGATTTAACAGCTTCCACATGTTTTTTCTGTGGTTTTGACAGCATAAATTAGCAGAACGTATTTGTTAGTACATTAACCATGCAATCCATGCTGTTGTTTACATCCGAGTATCTCCAATATTGCCGTGCATCCATTTTTTGTTAATCCAACTGTGTAGATTTAATTGAAAGTGACAGTAAAGACATTTTTAATGTTACAAACGGTTTATTTTTCACTTTAAATTCAAAGAATCCTTTAAAAATGCATTATAGTTTCCACAAAAATATTAAGCAGCGCAACTGTTTTCAACATTGATAATAAGAAATCTTTCTTTAGCAGCAAATCAGCACATTAGAATGATTTCTGAAGGATCATGTGACACTGAAGACTGGAGTAATGATGCTAAAAATTCAGCTTTGCGTCTCAGGAATAAATGACATTTTGCAATATATTACAATAGAAAATAGTTATTTTAAATTGTAATAATATTTGTTTTTACTGTATTTTTGGTCAAATAAATGTTGGCTTGATTAGCATAAGAGACATTCAGTCATTCTGAACCCAAACGTTTGAACAATAACTAGAGTCTTATTCTTTTTTTGAAGTGACTTAAAGTGTGACACTGACTTTTTTGGTCTATTTTAATATTGCATTTGGCATCACAGCTCAAAGTTCAAAGGCGAGCCATCCGTTAGCAAAAATCTCCTTAGTACTTTCCCATCACAAGTGAAGTATATACTTTTAAGTATGTAGTATCAGTACATAGGTTAGCACAGCCACTTGACATTTTCAGACAGGTGTGTAGCTTGGTTCAGCTGTGTTAAGATGACTTTTCTCTGCATCTGCTGCATTCGAACTGACAGTGCAGAATGAGCTCGCAAAACAGCAAATCCAACATCCTCCGCGCGCACGACGGAAAACAAGACCCTTTACTTGACAGCCCATGTAGAAGAGATTATGACAGCCTGACATGTACGGGAGCGCTGGGGGATTTGTGGCAGATTATAAACCTTGGCCCACTGCTGGATGTGGCATGGAAAAGAGCTCAGGGACGCGTGATGCGACGCGCGGCGTGGGCCGTGTAAGAGAACTCATTGAGGATTCGGCGTGAAAGAGACGCTTCGCTGGTCCAGATGGACTTGCAATGAAGAAGCAATCACTGGCAGAGACTCGGAGATGAATTCATTTGCCAATAATTACATTTCAATCACTGCGGCTTGGGACGCTCTGCTAGGATGCTGAGGGCTTGCTGAATGAAGTCATATTAATGTGTGTTTGAACTTTGCAGGGAACAAACTCTTTGAAACAGAGTTTCAGAGCTGTGCCTGTCATTATTGCTCGTCTGTCATTGCCTTTGGGAGAGGGAGTGTTGTTTAAAGGGATAGTTCATCCTGTTAAATTTAAATAATTCTGTCATTATTTACTCACATTTGTGTTTTTCTGAACCGGTGAGACTGTCTTTCTTCTGTACATCAGGAATGGAGGATGATTTTTTCCATTAAGTGAAATTCATAAAAAAAACTAAGGCTGTTAAGCTCCAAAAATGACATAAACACCATAAAAATGAGTCTGGATTAACAATGGATTGAATAAAAGATGACAGAATTTTCATTTTCAGGTATACTTTTTCTTTAGATGTAAAAATGACACAAAATGACATTGTATATTTTTGTAAAATAGAGAATCTTTGAAATTATTCTGGATATTCCAAGCCATTTTAAAGGTGACATATCATGAAAATCTGACTTTTTCTGTGTTTAAGTGTTACAATCAGGTCCCCAGTGCATCTACCAACTCAGAAAACGTGACAAAGGACAACACAATAACTTTGTGTTTTCGCAAGCGACAATTGTATACCAATTGTAACGCCATGGCAAAAGTTCAAACAAAGCATGCTAACTGTTCTGTCGTTGTCTGCACAGAACGCTATTTAAAGTCCCAGTCTCAGACAAGACAAGAGAGCAGTGGATTTATAAATATATTTACTGTATATTACGCTGCTGCCACATAGATCTCATATAAACATGCAATTTATTTCCCAGCTGTTTACCTTCACAGACATAACCGACTGTTTTTGTAACACCTGTGTGTTTTTAATGTAAACTTGTATGTTTTTGGCAGCTTAAGTGCAATAAGACATGAAAGAGAATTTGCAAGCTGTAAAGGCACAGTCCTATTCTGAAAAAAAAGGGGGGTGGGGAAAAGCAGCTAATTTGCATTTAAAGAGACATGCACGAAAACAGCATGTTTCTGCTTCCACTCCAAATAGGCATTTTCAGAATGATATAATTAATGATGTGTGGGGTATTTTGAGCTGAAACTTCACAGACACATTCTGGGGACACCTGAGACTTACATTACATCTTGCAGAAAGGGGCATAATAGGTCTCCTTTGAAGGGGTCATCGGATGCAAAGTTCACTTTTACATGTTGTTTGAACATTAATGTGTGTTGGCAGTGTATTTACAAATCTACCCTATAATGATAAAAATCCATGCAGTGGTTTTTAATTAATCTTTAACAATAGTATCCCCTTTTTCAAATCGAACCATTCTCAGATGCCTGTCGTTGTGGCGTCCAAGAAGATTTTTGATATTCCGAACTGTTTTCCTGAAACGTTTTGCACTACAAAAAACTGCATAAAATTGGGGTTGGGATCAATATGAGAGTGAGTAAAACATAACAGATTTTCATTTTTGGTTAAACTGTTTCTTAACTTTTTTTTAAATGTTGTCGGTCACCTCCAGCATTTTTGGAGAATATTTTGTTGTATGGATATCTGAACATGCAAACATTTCATTCTAGCTTCATGCATTACTCAACACTTAAATGTGGGCAAGTTTCATATAAAACAAAAAAACAAACAAACAAACAAACAAACAAACAAAAAAAAAAAAAAAATAATAATAATATATATATATATATATATATATATATATATTTTTTTTTTTTTTTTTTGAACAAAAAGCTGAGAAAAATCACTTTTTTTTTTTTTTAAATCAAAGATGCAAAACAATCAACATCCCTAAAGCTTGCACAGTTCTAAACCACTACCTGGATTGACATTTCATTCCGTAATGCAAGGCAGTTTTGTTTTATATGCTGTTTAATGCTTGATGATTGTGTTATTTTGCATATACATTTGCTTACATATGTAAATGCTTGTTCCTGCTTCTTTGCATGTATTTGATCCAGAGGTTTAACACTCTTTCAGAGGATGCATAATAGCGCCTCCTACTGTATAACAGCAAAAACACGGAAATCTGGAAAATTTTGTTAAAGGAGAAGTCCACTTTCAGAACAAAAATTGACAGATAATGTACTCACCCCTTGTCATCCAAGATGTTCATGTGTTTCTTTCTTCAGCTGTAAAGAAATTATGTTTTTTGAGGAAAACATTTCAGATTTTTTCTCCATATAATGGACTGATATGGTGCCCCGATTTTAAACTTCCAAAATGCAGTTTAAATGTGGCTTCAAAGATCCCAAATGTGGTTGTAAACGATCCCAGCCAAGGAAGAAGGGTCTTATCTAGTGTAACGATCAGTTATTTTCATAAAAGTAATACAATTTATATAGTTTTTAATGTCAAACGCTTGTCTTGTCTTACTCTGCCTGAACTGTTTTTTCCGGTTCATGACAGTTAGTGTATGTCGAAAAACTACCATCTCATGTTCTCCCTCAACTTCAAAATTGCCCTATATCGTTGTTTTACATTTTTTGTTAAGGGTGTTTGATCGGTGAACACGATTTCACCAAGTACAACATGTTCCTGGATCAACATCCTTGTTGATCCTAGAACAATATTTCAATCAACCAATTAGAATTGAGGAATAACTTTTCAGAAAATGTCAGTTTTAGGCTTATGATCAGAGTTAGATTTTTCTTGTTAATCAACTGTCATCGTTTTGCTAAAAAAGACTCTTCTTCCTCGGCTGGGATCTTTTACAACCGCATTTGGGATTTGAAGCCGCATTTAAACTGCATTATGGAAGTTCAAAATCAGGGCACCATATCAGTCCATTATATGGAGAAAGGTGCTGAAATGTTTTCTTCAAAAAACACATTTTCTTTACGGCTGAAGAAAGAAAGACATGAACATCTTGGATGACAAGGGGGTGAGTACATTATCTGTAAATTTTAGTTCTAGAAGTGGGGGGGGGGGAGTAAAAAGAGTTAAAGAGTTACATTTATAAACAACACTTCATGTATTGTATATTTTTGTTATTCTCTAGAGGTTCGGTCTTCCCTCATGACTGTGGCGACACATTGATCATTGTTTTGGGATTGGACCGCATCCATTTGCAAGCTCTACCAGCCCTCCCTCTCTCTCTCTCTTTCAAGGGCAGATTTCCAAACAGATTCTGATTACAAAATCACTGATAATTTTGCCACCGCCCCGCATTTGATTTATTCTCAGCATAACATTACAGACACCGGCTTCCACTCTGGAAACCCATCCAGTCAGTCTAGTCACGTCATCGGTGTTCGCTTCTCAACAAACACAGACCGTTTTCTGTGTGCCTGCATCAAATTATGAGGAACACTGAGTCTAGAGGCACTGAGTATTGTTTAGCAAATTCATAATTGATCAACAAAGTTCTTGTTTTGAGAACTGGCCTGTAAAAGCTGTGGTCATACTTTTTTATAGTCTTCACACCTTGGCAGTCGATAATGCTGAAAAGAGTTTTAATATTCCAAACTGTTTTCCTTAAATGCACCAATGAAGTTGACATTTAGGGTGCTAAACAACAAGTGAAGTTGTCTTGGCAATGCTTCGGCTTAATTAATGAAATGTCTTTATATGAGGAAAACATTAAGAGTAATATGCTACTGATGACGCATTTTTGTAGGCCAATAGTTTTCCGATGGCTTTTGGATTACTGCAGAAAACAAGCTTGCTTACCTACAAAATGTTATGATACCTTTATGGTTTATCATCATAAATTACACAGCTTTCATGAATTTTAAAGACTAAATACAATGCTTGAAGTAAAAAGTTAAGGAAGTAAAACTAAACTATACGATAACATAACCACCATTATGCCAAAAATAATCATAGTTTTGCTGTCTTTTAATCTTTGGCTAATGCAGTGTTCAAGATCACTGATGTGAAAGGGCCTATAATTGCTGTTTAGAGTTATATATTTTATATATATATATATATATATATATATATATAAATTCAAAAGAATACCAAACAATCTGAGCTGCTGTTTGCATTAATTTTCTCTTACTGTATGTCAATGGATGTGTTTGATTGTACCTATTGTAATTTTTCTCAAGAAAGCTAATGCTTAAATAAGAAAATCTTATTGTCTAAAAACTTTTGACTGGTATAGTGTATAAAATATAAAACTAATTAAAAGTATTATTAAATACTACAATAGTATAGAAATTTTATTTTGGCTTTAAGTTGGCCTGTGATGACCTTTAACGTTACCCACGTTGATATATCACGAGATGAAAACAAAAAATAAAAATAAAAAATAGGAAAAAATGCATGTAAATTAATGCTAAAATGCAAAATAAAGCAAATCTTTATTTCTAATTTAGATTTTTAAGTGTTTTATTGTATTTTTAGATTGAAATGGAAAAAAAGACTATATAAGTGAGTTTGATTTTTTTTTTTTACTTAATTATTAAAAAAATATATATATATTTAACTATATAGTTGGACATAATGCAACATTTTACCTCAATCAAATTTGATTTTTGGCCATTTGTATTAAAAAGTTTGGGCATCATTTTAGTATTGTTGAAAAAGTTTTGTAACATATTTAAATAATTTGAATAAGTTCTTATTTTTATATCTTCAGTTTTTATTTCAAGTTGTAGTAATTTTGTTATCATTTTTATTTGTTTTTCCCCTCGCTATTTAGCCAGTTTTAGTTTGAGTAATTTTTAATATTAAATGATAGTTTTCCATCTAATATTTATATTTTATTTTTATTTATGTAAATGAAAATGATTTTTTTTTTTTTTTGTTTTAGTATTATTTATATAGTATTGTAATATTTGTTAATATTTTGAATTGGCTTTTGTTTTTATATTTTTAGTTTTTTTAGTACTTGAACATTTTTCCTATTTAACTATATTTTTGTTTCAGTTTTTGTAATTTTAGTACTTAAAGCTAAAATAAATGATACATTTTGGATGGAAAAGTTGAACATATATATATATATATATATATATATATATATATTTTTTAATTTTAACATTCTTTCTATACTATTGTAGTATTTAATAATACTTTTAATTAATTTTATATTTTATACACTACCAGTCAAAAGTAAGATTTTTAATGTTTTTTAAAGAAGTCTCTTCTGCTCACCAAGCCTGCATTTATTTGATCCAAAGTACAGTAAAAACAGTAACATTTTGCAATATTTTTACTATTTAAAATAACTGTTCTCTATTTGAATATATTTTAAAATGTAGTTTATTCCTGTTCCGGTTTCAATGCTGAATTTTTAGCATCATTACTCCAGTTATGTGACCACTTCAAAAATCATTCTAATATTTAATTTTAGAATAATAGAATAATATTTAATAAAAATATTTATTTTTATTATTTTGTTGAATACAGCTGAGTAGCATTGTTTCAGGTTTCTTTGAAGAACATTACAAAGTTTTGACTGGTAGTACATATTATAATTTTTATAAGCTTCTGTAATCTTTTTTACAGTAAAAGTTTAGTATTTTTAGTACTTGAACATATTTAAGTGAATGAGCATTTTTAATAGTTCTAATTTTAGTTTACAATAACAACACTGCTATGAATGAGAAACCTCTGTTGGCTAACAGGTCCATGCTAACCAGCCAATCTTAGACCCTTTGCGCCCGACTAAGTCCGATATCGCTCTTGGCTTTCACACTGGATTAGGGTTGAGAGTTTTCCTCTCACCTATGCTGTTTTACCAGCTCATCCTCCGGTGATGACTCACGGGCACCTCCTGATGCCGCGGTCCGGCTTTTGTGAGCGAGGAAGCTAATGCCTTTTGAGAAGATCGGCGGCATGTAATCAATCAAAGTTCCTTTTTGTATCAGTCATCCATTGCTATTAGAAATGAGCTAAACTGATTAGAGGGGAAGCACAGAGAACTTTTATCATCCGTCTCTCCGTTCTCTCCCATCTGCAGCGCTCTGAGACAAAGCACTATTGGGTGTGAGGGATAAAACATTAATCTTCTTTTAGTAAGTGTGGTAACTGCTTTATTCCCGTGAGCTGGCCGGTGGCTGCCTGGGCGACTGCTTCCTCCAAATATGTTTTCGGCTCACTTACGGTCTCATACTGTGGGGCACAATCTTCATATATTATGGTATTACAGATGTATGAGTGTGTTTAGTTACTCAGTAACAGGCCTTGTAGCAAATATGTCACCAAAATGAACAAAAAATGGCCTCAAATTCAAGATAAAGGGGTGAATATTGCCCCTGCACAGTTGAATTAAATTAAATCTATTATGGTTGTCTCGATTAAACTGAAATGTGAAAATGAATGAAAAGTGCTAATTCTCAGAATTACAGTGCATGCTGGATCAGCGTTGAGCATTATAACCAATCAAACACGTTTCTGTTGATTTTACGAACACAATGGCCAATCAGAGGTGTTTAGATTAGTAAACAGCATTAAGTGGTTCCAGAACTACAGCAGCAACAAGTCTACAGTTAAACAGTTAAAGATAAAGCTAAAAATGTAGTTTTGTAATATTTAACCCTTGTGTATCAATTAAAAAAAAAAAAAAAAAAAAAAATGTTTCACATAGGTCCATAGTGGACAAAAATTTCCATCTAAAAAAAAAAAAAAAAAAAAAAAAAAAAAAAAAACTGTCATAAAAATTTGAAGCGTGGGAGCACAGACTTAAGTGTGGTCTCATTTTAAAGAAGACCCATGGCAGATTACTGATGAAGTAGAAAAATTTTAAAAAGTGAATTTAAAAAAAGTTACAGATGTTTAAGTTTATGAAAATGCTTTATGAACAATATTTTATATAAAAAATATATTATATGAAATATGTTAAACTCTAAACCTGCTAGAAATTTGAGGTTGATATCTCAAAAAATGAGCTGTCAGGTTGGACGCAGTACCAAATTTCCCCCATAAGATGCCAGCAAAACTCCACTGGTGCACACAGTGGTTAGATTTGTGATTTTCAGTAGTTTTTCTCTCTTAAATATTACAAGAACACACACACACACACAATTTTTTTTTATGATACATACAAATCACACTCTAACATCCATACCAACACACCCACACAATTAGAGCTGCATTATTTATTATGCATGAACTGGCTCTATAATTTGCAGAAGCAGAAAACAGGAATAAAGCGAGTATTTGCTTTATGGGCCAAACCTGATAAAAATGGCACCATCTGGTAAAAAAAAATAATTTTAAAGCCTTGCCAATAGAATGAAAGTCTATTAACAAAATTAGCATCATTTTACAGTAAAATGGCACCATGATTAAAAATAGCAGTTTTAATCGGTTTCAAAGGGGACATTTTTGTCCAAAAGGTGCTGAGTGTAACAATTTTTTGTACCTAGTGCAAAATAGATTTATTAAAGAAAACGGAGGTGAAATAGTAAAATTCCAAAAATACACACCTGTGCCAAAATGTATGCAGCTGGCATTAACACAGGTGAAATAATCACAAAAAAGGCTGAAAGGACAAAAATGTTCAAAAGGTTGCACAAGGGTTAATTGTTATACCATTAACAATTAAATTTATTTAATTTATAGTTAACTAGTTAAGAATTTAAATTAAATAAAATGCATTTTTTTTTATAATAGTAATTTTTTTGTAGATCCAAAAACAAAATGTAAAAAAAAACAACAACTCCCTGTTGAAAAAAACAGCATATGCTGGTAGGTATGTTTTGATGCTGGTTTAAGCTGGTCCTTAGCTGGTTTTTGCTGGTCATGTTGCTGGTCAAGGACCAGCATGAACCAGCAAAGGACCAGCATAAACCAGCAAAGGACCATCTTAAACCAGCATCAAAACCTACCTAACCAGCATTCCAGCATCAAAACATCGCTACCAGCATATGCTGTTTTTTTCACCAGGGAAGTTATAAATATTATAAGATATTTCACATATAAACAACTCTCACTAAACAAAACACAGCTGTGAATCATTCAGGTAACAACACAGTATAAATCAAGCGTATGTAAACTTTTGAACAAGGTAATTTTTATAAATTCAACTATTATTTTCTCTTGTGGATTATATGTAAACATCTTTTTTGTGAAATATCTTATTCAGGTCAGTACCAATTGAAAAATAACATGCATTTTGTACGATCCCTCTTTTTTCGGTAAAATAATTTACATTTTGTAGATTCTGCAAAGTTTATGGAAACTTTTGACCTCAACTGCACCATAACATCAAAAGACGTTTCACCTGAAATTTTGGAGCTGGGTTATTTTTATGTGAAAGTTTTAAAGAACACTCCATGCACATAGTCCACTATCACGTTATTCTGTAATTTCAAAAGTTCTTACAACCTTCAACAGCAAAAGAACCAGAACCCTCAAGGACACTGACCAAGCTATTAACTATAGTAAACAACCAGATAAAAACGACAAATTAATTCCATGCTTTTGCCACAAAATTGCTTTTTATTATGTGCGGAAAGCACATAGGCCACTCTATTTCTCCCTCTCTCTCGTCTACAGATGCACACACAAACTGTTTGGTTACCAACATTCTTGAAAATATCATCTTGTGCATTCAGCAGAAGAATAAAAAAATGCATATACAGTTCTGGAACAACACAAGGGCGAGTAGATAATGACAGAATTTCATTTTTCAGTGAACTGTCCCTTTAAATAAAAGATCACTTACTAAACTATGCTGTGTAAAGTTATATCCAAGTACATTGTAGCTATAACAAAGTTAACACCATAAAGATTAAAACAGTACAATGATGATTTGCAGCTTTACAACTCAAATAATACACAGGTTTTAACAGAAGAATGAATTTAAGTGCGCTTATGAAATGATAGTTTGCACACACAACCAAATTTGCATCAAAACTGCATTGGATGTTCAGGACACTGACAAATTGTCCTGTATATCCAGTATTTATATCCCTCATGTGAAATGCAGGGGGACGCAATAGGTAAAGCACTTAGAAATGGACATATATTTCATGATAGATGGATGTCATTAAGGCCTCTTTACACCTGGCATTAATTTTTAATTCACATCTGGAAATTCTTTAGCTGGATTGCGTTTACACCTTGCATCCCAACACATCTACAGTGTGTGATTGGATTACATTTATCTGCATAAAAATAAATATAAATAAAATAAAATCACATTATAATTTTATTTTATTTTTTAAATTACATTTTATTTATATACGCTATTAAAAGACAAACACACACACACACACATATATATAGCCATCAGATTGTTTAAACAATTACATAAAAGCATTCTGCAGATTTTTTGTAATTGCATCAATGCAAAATGTAATTGCATTACTGCAAATGCATGTTCATGCCAGGTATAAAAGGTAGCATCCCTTTCTTTTGTTTTGCACCATTCTTTGCTGTGTCTAGTGGAAAGCAGCATTTCTCCTTGTAATAAGCACACAATCTCACACTCAGTTGTTGTCCAGTATATGGCCACTGTGAGAAGGTTGACTGGTTTGTAACCCCAATATCCCTGAGCATCTGATGGTCGGCTGTAACATCTGCTGTCTCATTTGCCATTCTAATTCAAATCCCAGCGCGGCCAGAATCGGGAGAGAGCGCTCTAATTGACTCAAATTGCAGCATACTCTTTCAAGAGTTGTTTTCAGAAATGTTTACGGTCACATCTCACAGAGGTCACTGGTCAGGGACACTTACTGACAAAGAGTTTAACTAATGTTCATAGTTATTTTTAATGTCATACACAGAGAAATTTAAAGGCACAGTTCACCCAAAAAAGGAAATTCAGTCATTATTTCCTTACCTTCATCTTGTTCTAAACCTTCATGAATATTTCTTCTGTAGAACACAAATGGACAAAGTGAACCTTTTTTAAATTCGCAAAAAAAGCTCCTTAAAATTTCATAAAAATAGTTCAATAATAAGCAAACCAAATTCACTAAAATTCACTAGTAACCAGATGAATAAGAGCTGATTTCGAGAATCAAATAAGTCCAATGTGTGAATGAATCATTCAGACTGGCTTTGTGAACTGGATTAATTGATTCACTGAAAAGACTCAACCCAAAAGAATGATTCATTCACAAATCAGACAATTTTAAATAATAATTATACTTTTCTTCTCATAGCAATAAATGTGGATCAGAGTTTTTAAGCTCCAGAAAAGATGTAAAAGCTCTTTAGAATGATAAAAATAGTCCATATGGCTTTTGCACTATATTTGTAGCTTATGCGAGAAACACACATAAAATTCACGAATAATCAAATCAATAAGAAATGATTTTCAAAATCAGATCAGTTTGAATGAATCATTCAAACTGGAATTCTGAATTGGATCAATCAATTTACTGAAAAGATTTGACTCAAAAGAATGATGAATTCATAAATCTGATAAATTTTAAATAATAATTATGTGTTACTCCCTAAAAAAATCATGAAAATTGTCCATGTGATTTATTTTATTTTATTTTATTTTTTTTAAGTGTGAAACAGACCAAATTCACTAAAATTAACTAATAAATTATTTATTATTTATTACTGATTTTGAGAATCAGTCCGATCTGTGAACAAACCATTCAGACTTGATTTGTGAACTGGATCCACTAATTTATAGTGTGTGCTTGGATCACATTTACCTGTGCAAAAATCACAATATAATTTTATTTTATTTTATTTTAATATTTTATTCTTATATTTTATTTTTATACTTTTTTTAAACTACAATTGTATATTTTAAGTGTCCTTTTTATTGCATTTAAGTCTAATTAGATTATATTTTCAGGTACAAGTAAGAATTATTTATAAGACAAATTGTGAATAATATTTTTAAATTTTTCCAATAACAATAATTGTGGACCAGATTTTTTTTTTTTTAGCTTTAAAAAGGATGCAAAAGCGCCCTAAAAATTTATAAAAATGGTTTATATGACTAAATTCCATGTTTTTTGAAGTAGCTTTGTGTGCAAAACTGACCAACATCACTAAAAATCACTAATTACCAGATGAGTAAGAACTGATTTTGAGAATCAGATCAATTCAGAAACAGACTAGCTTTGTAAACTGAATCAATTGATTCATTAAAAAGATTTGACTCCAAAAAAAAAAAAAAAAAAAAAAAAAATCGATTCATTCACAAATTGGGCATTGCAAGGAATCAAAACTCAAAGGAGAAAGCTAAATGTAGGCAATACACAAAATACACTACGGTCACATGATTTTTTTCCCACATGATTTCAATCTGAGTGTTACAAAGCTTCAGACACAAAACACTTTTCACAAAACATCTTTCCTGCTGTGGTGCAAGATTCAGATTGACCACTTTTATGCTTCTTCTGTCATTTTTAAAGCTCTCATCTTCCTTCACTTTCATTTAAAAGAGAAGCCAGGATATTTTTTTAAAGAATTTACTCTTTGTATTCCACCAAAAGTTTGGTTGGACAAGAAAGTGGCTAAATAATGTCAAAAGTTTCATTCCTGCAATGCCAAATTTACTGAATCATTTCCATGAAATGGTGTCGTATAATTTAGTGGATCTATTTGAAACTCTGCTCCCTCTACTTCTGCTCTCTTCTGCATGGCCGACAGACTTTAATGGAAAAACAAATGACTTGCGCGGAGAGAAAAGTCCGCGTCTCCCTAAAGTCTCCACCGGTAATACATTTCCAACTTGATTAGAGGTAAAAGCTTGGAAGTTCTTTCATTTCTGTTGATTTAGTTGATAAGGGAATGAAATGGAAAGCCATTTCTTTGTGCAATTGAAATGTGCATTTCAAAGAGTCTGTTCTGTCTTTTTGTAATACCTGATGATTATGGGTTAAATTTGCCTTCAGAAACAAAATGCTGTGCAAACTATGCCAGTCTGAGGAAGTTAGGACATATGCACGCATGCAACAGCCATAACAAATACCAGCGTCTGACGTAGCACCATTTAGTATTAGATTTGTGGATGTTGTTCAAGGAAGGCAAAGCACAGGTTGCCTTTGTTTGCATTAAGATGTCCCAGGGCTTTAAAAGCACACTGTGCCATTTAGAAACGGTACAGCGAGAGTAAAACAAACATAAGAATAGGCACTCAGGTTTGACCCGGCCTCTGTTTGTTAGTCTCCATGCGTCGCAGCTCTTATAGACCCGGCTGACAATAGTTGTGGGAGGTAATGTGAGTTTCTGAGAGCTGTTGTCAACACTGGCAAAGCGTATCATACAAAGGCTGCCTCGATCTCACGTGGGCCTCCCATCGAGCGTGTTTAAAAGTGAGAAGGTAGTTAGAGCCAAGCTTCATTTCTCATTTAACAGTCAAAGCCTTTCGCTAAACTCAGCTTGAACTAAATATTCCGGACCTAATTCCCTCCAGTGAAACATGTTCATAATTCATTTTGGAGACGCGATTGCTTTGTTTTCTTTCAAAGAGCTGCTAAAAGTTTGTAGCGATTATTCATTTTCAGTGCGTAATACCTGTTCTGGGTCATTAGGGAACTGAGGGAAAATTATGAAACCAGGAAATTATTTGGAAACAATTTCACGGCCTGCATAGATCAGGAGTTTGTAAATGAGCATTCGCTGCCAGTGTCAACATGCTAAGACTTCATTACGGTCGCTGCTAAACTGTTTATGCACAGCATAATATAGAGTACATTCATACAAAAAAGATGCATATTCATAATCAAGATGCATCATGCATCAAGTAAACAACCAGAAAAGACATCTTTTGAGTAATTGTACTTTATTATAATATTTAAATACCCTCATTACAGTTTTGGCTTGTAGTGCAATGTGTTTTAGCTCTATGTGATATTGGGCACATAAAAACTGACAAATTCACTTTATAATTAGAAATGACGGTATTTTTCTTCTGGGAAAACTAACTAAAAGCAATTTAATGGGGTCTTTAACCTTTGTGCGTCTTCTGGGACATTTTTGCTTTTTGAAAATTTTGCCTGTATTAATGCAAACATTTGCCAAAAACATTTCTATTGGATTTTAATATTTGACCCTCTTTTTCTTCTCATTTCCTTTCACAAATGTATTTCACACTAGGTACACTCAGGACCTTAATAACAAAAATGCCCCTAATGAAATCCATTAAAATGGCAATATTTAATCCCAGTGCCATTTAAGCATAAAAAGATGCATTATTTGTTATTAGGCTTTTATTTTGATGGCAAATCTTCAAAATGATTTACTATTTTTACTACTTTGTCACCATTTTCTTAGATTTAGCTATGAGTTATAGTTATGGTTCAAATATTAATGTTGTTACCTAATTACTGTCATATCCAATACTGTAATAAAAAGCGCTTAGTATTTAGTATTTAGCATCTAATACAGCATTCATTCTTCAGCTTAATCTCATATTCACAATAAAACATTAGTTTTAATGTCAAACTGTCAATTAATCTTTTAAGGGTCATTTTAAGGCTACATCTTACAAGAGTTTACTGAAAGTAAAAATTA
Organism: Labeo rohita; assembly: GCF_022985175.1. NCBI lineage: Eukaryota > Metazoa > Chordata > Actinopteri > Cypriniformes > Cyprinidae > Labeo > Labeo rohita. The sequence goes on along the minus strand of NC_066891.1, from coordinate 4,536,226 downwards.
CTTCCTTGTTTACAACCTCATTCCAGTCTCTTTCAAAATAAAAGTCTTTAGTGCTGATGGCGAAACAATGAAGTTACTACTATTATTTATATAAAATACTATATATTGAATAATATTTAATAAACAATGACAGCCATCATAAAAGTTGCTAAGCAATTCAGTCAAAAGTAAAGGTAGTGCTCTGATATACAGCATTAAATTTACATAAAATATAATGTGATGAGATTTTGTCCTCAGCCAAAACTATTTGCTCTAGAAACAAATAATAGATTAATAAGACCAAAGACTGCCTGTTAGATTTAGACAAAACGAATTACATGTCATGTTCAACCACTAGAGTCATCAGAGACAGGGGCAAATTCCAGAAGATCTGGCCGAAGTGAGGCTGCTGACGCCCCGGAGCACACATCTCTGAAAACTTCAAAGCAAATTTTCACATAGAAAGTATTTTTATTAACAAATTGTATATTTTAAGTAGGGCTGGCAAATGATTAATCACGATTAATCGCATACAAAATAAAAGTTTGAGTTTTCCTAATATATGTGTGTGTACTGGGTGTAATTATTATGCATATACAAATACAAGCACATTCATGCATATATTTAATAAATACTTACAAGTATATGTATTTATTGTAATTTTTATAGAATTTATATTATATATAAATAATTGTATATTTGCACATAACATATTTCTCCTAAATATATACATTAATTTGTGTGTATTTATATATACACATAATAATTACACACAGTACACACACATATATTAGGCAAACTTAAACTCGTATTTTGTATGCGATTAATCACAATTAATCATTTGCCAGCCCTAATTATAAGTCTAAACAAGTACATTCTTGACTAAAATCTCTTAAAACTACATTCTATGACATAAAAACAGTATTTAAAAAGTTATAGTAGATGTGGGCATACGCCATAACACCCGCCGCCGTAGGAAATGCTGCAAGCAGAGTGATACAAATGGTGAAACAGTTGGAGTTCTCTTATCACTAGAATATTGTTCTCTCTGGTCCTTCAGAATTGAGGACCAGAAAGAATAAGAATATAGTATATATTAGGGCTGCCCTGGACTAAAGATTTTTCTGATCGACTAGTAGTTATTCATTTTAAACATTAGTCGACTATTAGTCGCACATTTATTAATAGACCATATAAATCATAATAATGAGCCTGTATTTGTCTACATAGCATAGTAAGCGCTCAAGTGCACAGAAAAAAAAGCTTACCACAGTGCACCGGCAGATATAATAATTATGAATGTCTGGGAAAACAAACACAAGGTGATTGCATTAATGTTTAATACTGTATAACACTTTCTTTGTTTTCAGCTTAAAAGATGAAGTTGGCAAAACTGACTCATCATCTCCACAATAGTGGATGCACCTGTATGCACGTTTCTTACGGATGACATTATCTGAGAATATTTGTTTTCTATTAAAAATGGTTCATTTGAAAGTAGACATTTAACCCTCTATAGATATATTTTTCATGTCTGTAAGGCAAGTATACACAGAGTTTCGAAGTTTTGCGCTCAAGTTCAGAGACTCCTGTTTGCGCATCCTGTTTGCTTTCATTATTTTACAAAAGCGCAACGTTTTGCTGTTATTCTGAGTGTACACAAATAACCATAGAGTCTTTACAGATTTGAAAGATGTAGTACCTTTATTTGTATGACCAAATTTAGTTTTTCTACAACTAAGCGACTAATAGCGACTAATGGTTAGTTGATTATTAGGGGACAGCTCTAGTATATATATATATATACACACACACACACACACACACACATTTTGTGTAAACAAACTTGCATTTACAAATTTGCACAAGGATTAAGTGTTATTCGGGGAAATTTGTACTTAAGCAGGAAAGTATGATTTATGTCTTGTAAAAAAGTACTAATCAAAATAGTTTTTTGTATGATTCAACCAATGAAATGCATTTCCAACTGGACATAATTACGGTCACAAAAATATGCTTTATCTCTACATTTTAAGGGTGCACTTAGTCATTTTCACTATCCTGAGAAGCTTGACAAAAAGCCATGACTCACTCTGAACAGAGCGTTTCATCAACCACTTTGGTTTCAACCATTTTTTGCTTTTGTGCGATGTGTAGAAAGTAAAAGTCCATGATGACTTCCACATCAGCCAGTGCAAAATAAAACTCATCAAGACAATCTTCGCAAATTATA